>NW_027190259.1:0-25000 GCF_040958095.1 Procambarus clarkii | reverse complement strand
ATGAGGGCGGGCGCCCATACAGGGGTGGGATATATGAGGGCGGGCACCCGGACAGGGCTGGGATATATGAGGTCGGCCACCCGTAGAGTGGTTGGTTATATGAGGGCGGGCACCCGTACAGGGGTTGGATATATGAGGGCGGGCACCCATTCAGTGATGGGATATATGTAGGTAGGCACCCGTACAGGGGTGGGATATATGAGGGCGGGCGCCCGTACAGGGGTAGTATATATGAGGGCGGGCACCCGTACTGGAAAGGGATGTATGTAGGCGGGCACCCGTACAGGAAAGGGATGTATGTAGGCGGTCACTCGTACAGGGGGGGGGGGGGAGATATATGAAGGCGGGCGCCCGTACATGGGTGGGATATATTAGGGGGGGCGCCCGTGAAGAGGGTGGTATATATATGAGGGTGGCGCTTGTAAAGGGGAAGGGTTATATGATGGTAGGCACCCGTAAACGGGTGGGATATATGAGGGTGGGCACCCGTTCGAGGGTGGGATATATGAGGGCGGACACCCGTACAGGGGTGGGATATGTGAGGGCAGGCACACGTACACTGGTGGGATATATAAGGGCGGGCACCCGTACAGGGGTGGGATATATGAGGGCGGGCACCTGTACAGGGGTAGGATATATGAGGGCAGGCAACTGTACAGGGGTGGGATATATGAAGGTGGGCACCTGTATATGGGTGTGATATATGTGGACGGGCACCCGTATATGGGTGGGATATATGAGGGCGGGCACCCGTATATGGGTGTGATATATGAGGGCAGGCACCCGTACAAGGGTGGGATATATGAAGGCGGGCACCCATACAGGGGTGGGATATATGAGGGCGGGCACCTGTACAGGGGTAGGATATGTGAGGGCAGGCACCTGTACAGGGGTGGGATATATGAGGGCGGGCACCCGTATATGGGTGTGATATATGAGGGCAGGCACCCGTACAAGGGTGGGATATATGAAGGCGGGCACCCATACAGGGGTGGGATATATGAGGGCGGGCACCTGTATATGGGTGTGATATATGAGGACGGGCACCCGTATATGGGTGGGACATACGAAGGCGGGCACCCGTACAGGGTTGGGATACATGAGGGCGGGCACCCATACACGGATGGGACATACGAAGGCGGGCACCTGTACAGGTGTGGGATATATGCGGACGGGCACCCGTACGAGGGTGCGATATATGAGGGCGGGCACCCGTACAGGGGTGGGATATATGAGAGCAGGCACACGTAAATGGGTGGGATATATAAGGGAGGGCACCCGTACAGGGCTGGGATATATGCAGGCGGGCACCAGTACAGGGGTGGTATATATGAGGGCAGACACCCATACAGGGGTGGGATATATGTAGGCAGGGACCCGTACAGGGGGTGGGATATATGAAGGCAGGCACCTGTACAGGGGTGGGATATATGAGGGCCGTCACCTGTACAGGGGTGTGATATATGTGAGCGGGCACCAGTACTGGGGTGGGATATATGAGGGCGGGCCCAGTACAGGGTAGGATAAATGAGGGCAGACACCCGTACAGGGGTGGGATATATGTAGGCAGGGACCCATACAGGGGGTGGGATATATGAGGGCAGGCACCTGTACAGGGGTGGGATATATTAGGGCCGTCACCCGTACAGGGGTGTGATATATGAGGGCGGGGACCCGTACACGGGTGGGATATATGAGTGCGGGCAACCGTACAGGGGTGGGATATATGAGTCGGGCACCTGTACAAAGGTGGGATATATGAGGGCGGACACCCGTACAGGGGTGGGATACATGAGGGCGGGCACCGATACAGGGGTGGGATATATGAGGACGGACACCCGTACTGGGGTAGGATATATGAGGGTGGGTATCCATACAGGGGTGAGATATATGAGGGCGGGCACCCGTACAGGGGTGGGATATATGCAGGCAGGCACCAGTACAGGGGTGGGATATATGAGAACGGGCACCAGTACAGGGGAGGGATATATGAGGGCGGACACCAGTACAGGGGTGGGATATATGTATGCAGGCAAACGTACAGAGGGTGGGATATATGAGGGCGGGGACCCGTACACGGGTGGGATATATGAAGGCGGGCACCCGTACAGGGGCGGGATATATGACGTCGGGCACCAGTACAGTTGTTTGATATATGAAGGCTGAACCCCGTACAGGGGTAGGAGATATGAGGGCGGGCACCGGTACAGGGGTGGGATATATGTGGGCGGGCACCCGCACAGGCGAGGGATACATTCAGGCGGGCACCCGTACTGGGTGGGATATATCAGGGCGAGCACCAGTACAGTGGTTGGATATATGAGAGCGGATACACGTACAGGGGGGGGGATATATGAGGGTGGGCACCCATAGATGGGTGTGATATATGCGGACGGGCACCCGTATATGGGTGTGCTATATGAAGGCAGGCACCGGTACAAGGGTGGGATATATGAGGGCTGACAACCGTACAGGGTTGTGCTATATGAGGGCGGGCACCCGTACAAGCGTGGGATACATGAGGACGGGCACCCATTCGGGGGTGGGATATATGAGGGCGGGCACCCGTACAGGGGTGGGATATATGAGGTCGGCCCCCTGTACAGGGGTGGGATATATGATGGAGGACACCCGTACAGGGGTGGGATATATGAGGGCGAGCACCCATAAAGGGGTGGGATATATGAGGCCAGCACCCGTACAGGGGAGGGATATATGAGGGCAGGTACCCGTAAAGGGGTTGCATATATGTGGGCGGGCACCTGTACAGTGATGGGATATATGTAGGCAAGCACCCGTACACGGGTGGGATACATGGGGGCCGTAACGAGAACAGTGATGGGTAAATGTAGGCGGGAACCCGTACAAGGGTAGGATATATGTAGGCAGGCACCAGTACAGGGGTGGGATATATGAGGGCGGGCGCCCGTACAGGGGTAGTATATATGAGGGCGGACACCCGTACAGGGGTGGGATACATGAGGGCGGGCACCGATACAGGGGTGGGATATATGAGGGCGGACACCCGTACTGGGGTAGGATATATGAGGGTGGGTATCCATACAGGGGTGAGATATATGAGGGCGGGCACCCGTACAGGGGTGGGATATATGCAGGCAGGCACCAGTACAGGGGTGGGATATATGAGAACGGGCACCAGTACAGGGGAGGGATATATGAGGGCGGACACCAGTACAGGGGTGGGATATATGTAGGCAGGCACACGTACAGGGGGTGGGATATATGAGGGCAGGCACCTGTACAAGGGTGGCATATATGCGGGCGGGCACCCGTTCAGGGGTGGGATATGTGAAGGGCCGTCACCCGTAGAGGGGTGTGATATATTAGGGCTGATACCCGTACAGGGGTGCGCTATATGAGTCGGGCACCCGTACAAAGGTGGGATATATGAGGGCGGACACCGGTACTGTGGTGGGATACATGAGGGCGGGCACCGATACAGGGGTGGGATATATGAGGGCGGACACCCGTACTGGGTTGGGATACATGAGGGCGAGCCCCCATACAGGGGTGGGATATATGACGTCGGCCACCCGTAGAGTGGTGGGTTATATGAGGGCGGGCACCCGTAGAGGGGTTGGATATATGTTTGCGGGAACCGGTACAAGGGTGTGATATATGTAGGCCGGCACCCATACAGGGGTGGGATATATGAGGGTGGGCGCCCATACAGGGGTGAGATATATGAGGGCGGACACCCGTACTAGGGTGGGATACATGAGGGCGGGCACCGATACAGGGGTGGGATATATGAGGGCGGACACCCGTACAGGTGTGGGATATATGAGGTCTGCCACCCGTAGAGTGGTGAGTTACATGAGGACGGGCACCCGTACAGGGGTTGGATATATGAGGGCGGGCACCCATACAGTGATGGGATATATGTAGGTAGGCACTTGTACACGGGTGGGATACATGAAGGCCGTAACGAGTAAAGTGATGGGTAAATGTAGGCGGGAACCCGTACAAGGGTGGGATATATGTAGGCAGGCACCCGTACAGAGGTGGGATATATGAGGGCGGGCGCCCGTACAGGGGTAGTATATATGAGGGTGGGCACCCGTACTGGAAAGGGATGTATGTAGGCGGGCACCCGTACAGGAAAGGGATGTATGTAGGCGGGCACTCGTACAGGGGTGGGGGGAGATATATGAAGGCGGGCGCTCGTACTTGGGTGGGATATATTAGGGTGGGCACCCGTACGAGGGTGGGATATATGAGGGCGGACACCCGTACAGGGGTGGGATATGTGAGGGCAGTCACACGTACATGGGTGGGATATATAAGGGCGGGCACCCGTACAGCGGTGGGATATATGCGGGCGGGCACAAGTACTGGGGTGGGATTTGTGAAGGGCCGTCACCCATAGAGGGGTGTGATATATTAGGGCGGAGACCCGTACAGGGGTGCGCTATATGAGTCGGGCACCCGTACAAAGGTGGGATATATGAGGGCGGACACCGGTACTGTGGTGGGAAACATGAGGGCGGGCACCGATACAGGGGTGGGATATATGAGGGCGGACACCCGTACTGGGTTGGGATACATGAGGGCGAGCCCCCATACAGGGGTGGGATATATGACGTCAGCCACCCATAGAGTGGTGGGTTATATGAGGGCGGCACCCGTAGAGGGGTTGGATATATGAGGGCGGGCACCCGTAGAGTGATGGGATATATGAGGGCCGGAACCCGTAGAGTGATGGAATATATGTTTGCGGGAACCGGTACACGGGTGGGATATATGTAGGCCGGCACTTATACAGGGGTGGGATATATGAGGGCGGGCGCCCATACAGGGGTGCGATATATGAGGGCGGACACCCGTACTGGGGTGGGATACATGAGGGCGGGCACCGATACAGGGGTGGGATATATGAGGGCGGACACCCGTACTGGGGTGGGATATATGAGGGCGGACACCCGTACAGGGGTGGGATATATGAGGTCGGCCACCCGTAGAGTGGTGAGTTACATGAGGGCGGGCACCTGTACAGGGGTTGCATATATGAGGGCGGGCACCTATACAGTGATGGGATATATAAGGTCAGTATACCGGTATATACCGGTACAGTGGTGGGATATATGAGGGCGGACAACCGTACTGGGGTGGGATACATGAGGGCGAGCCCCCATACAGAGGTGGGATATATGAGGGCGGGCACCCATACAGGGGTGGGATATATGAGGGCGGGCACCCGGACAGGGCTGGGATATATGAGGTCGGCCACCCGTAGAGTGGTGGGATATATGAGGGCGGACACCCGTACTGGGGTGGGATACATGAGGGCGAGCCCCCATACAGAGGTGGGATATATGAGGGCGGGCACCCATACAGGGGTGGGATATATGAGGGCGGGCACCCGTACAGGGGTTGGATATATGAGGGCGGGCACCCATACAGTGATGGGATATATGTAGGTAGGCACCCGTACAGAGGTGGGATATATGAAGGCGGGCGCCCGTACAGGGGTAGTATATATGAGGGCGGGCACCCGTACTGGAAAGGGATGTATGTAGGCGGGCACCCGTACAGGAAAGTGATGTATGTAGGCTGGCACTCGTACAGGGGGGGGGGAAATATATGAAGGCGGGCGCCCGTACATGGGTGGGATATATTAGGGGGGCGCCCGTGAAGAGGGTGGTATATATGAGGGTGGCGCTTGTAAAGGGGAAGGGTTATATGATGGTAGGCACCCGTAAACGGGTGGGATATATGAGGGTGGGCACCCGTACGAGGGTGGGATATATGAGGGCGGACACCCATACAGGGGTGGGATATGTGAGGGCAGGCACACGTACATGGGTGGGATATATAAGGGCGGGCACCCGTACAGGGGTGGGATATATGAGGGCGGGCACCTGTACAGGGGTAGGATATATGAGGGCAGGCACCTGTACAGGGGTGGGATATATGAGGGTGGGCACCCGTATATGGGTGTGATATATGAGGGCAGGCACCCGTACAGTGGTTGGATATATGAGAGCGGACACCCATACAGGGGTCTGATGTATGAGGGCGGGCACCTGTATATGGGTGTGATATATGTGGACGGGCACCCGTATATGGGTGGGATATATGAGGGCGGGCACCCGTATATGGGTGTGATATATGAGGGCAGGCACCCGTACAAGGGTGGGATATATGAAGGCGGGCACCCATTCAGGGGTGGGATATATGAGGGCTGGCACCTGTACAGGGGTAGGATATGTGAGGGCAGGCACCTGTACATGGGTGGGATATATGAGGGCGGGCACCCGTATATGGGTGTGATATATGAGGGCAGGCACCCATACAAGGGTGGGATATATGAAGGGGGGCACCCATACAGCTGTGGGATATATGAGGGCGGGCACCTGTATATGGGTGTGATATATGAGGACGGGCACCCGTACGAGGGTGCGATATATGAGGGCGGGCACCCGTACAGGGGTGGGATATATGAGGGCAGGCACACGTACATGGGTGGGATATATAAGGGCGGGCACCCGTACAGGGCTGGGATATATGCGGGCGGGCACCAGTACAGGGGTGGGATATATGAGGGCAGACACCCATACAGGGGTGGGATATATGTAGGCAGGGACCCGTACAAGGGGTGGGATATATGAGGGCAGGCACCTGTACAGGGGTGGGATATATGAGGGCCGTCACCCGTACAGGGGGTGGGATATATGAGGGCAGGCACCTGTACAGGGGTGGGATATATGAGGGCCGTCATCCGTACAGGGGTGTGATATATGAGGGCGGGGACCCTTACACGGGTGGGATATATGAGTGCGGGCACCCGTACAGGGGTGGGATATATGAGTCGGGCACCCGTACAAAGGTGGGATATATGAGGGCGGACACCCGTACAGGGGTGGGATACATGAGGTCGGGCACCGATACAGGGGTGGGATATATGAGGACGGACACCCGTACTGGGGTAGGATATATGAGGGTGGGTATCCATACAGGGGTGAGATATATGAGGGCGGGAACCCGTACAGGGGTGGGATATATGCAGGCAGGCACCAGTACAGGGGTGGGATATATGAGAACGGGCACCAGTACAGGGGAGGGATATATGAGGGCGGACACCAGTACAGGGGTGGGATATATGTATGCAGGCACACGTACAGGGGGTGGGATATATGAGGGCAGGCACCTGTACAAGGGAGGGATATATGCGGGCGGCCACCCGTACAGGGATAGGATACATGAAGGGCCATCACCCGTACAGGGGTGTGATATATGAGGGCGGGGACCCGTACACGGGTGGGATATATGAAGGCGGGCACCCGTACAGGGGCGGGATATATGACGTCGGGCACCAGTACAGGTGTGGGATATATGAAGGCTGAACCCCGTACAGGGGTAGGATATATGAGGGCGGGCACCTGTACAGGGGTGGGATATATGTGGGCGGGCACCCGTACAGGCGAGGGATACATTCAGGCGGGCACCCGTACTGGGTGGGATATATCAGGGCGAGCACCCGTACAGTGGTTGGATATATGAGAGCGGATACACGTACAGGGGTGGGATATATGAGGGTGGGCACCCATATATTTGTGTGATATATGAGGACGGGCACCCGTATATGGGTGTGCTATATGAAGGCAGGCGCCGGTACAGGGGTGGGATATATGAGGGCTGACAACCGTACAGGGTTGTGCTATATGAGGGCGGGCACCCGTACAAGCGTGGGATACATGAGGACGGGCAACCATTCGTGGGTGGGATATATGAGGGCGGGCACCCGTACAGGGGTGGGATATATGAGGTCGGCCCCCTGTACAGGGGTGGGATATATGATGGAGGACACCAGTACAGGGGTGGGATATATGAGGGCAGCCACCCGTATAGTGGTGAGTTATATGAGGGCGCGCACCCGTACAGGGGTTGCATATATGAGGGCGGGCACCTATACAGTGATGGGATATATAAGGTCAGCAACCCGTACAGTGGTGGGATATATGAGGGCGGACACCCGTACTGGGGTGGGATACATGAGGGCGAGCCCCCATACAGAGGTGGGATATATGAGGGCGGGCGCCCATACAGGGGTGGGATATATGAGGGCGGGCACCCGGACAGGGCTGGGATATATGAGGTCGGCCACCCGTAGAGTGGTTGGTTATATGAGGGCGGGCACCCGTACAGGGGTTGGATATATGAGGGCGGGCACCCATTCAGTGATGGGATATATGTAGGTAGGCACCCGTACAGGGGTGGGATATATGAGGGCGGGCGCCCGTACAGGGGTAGTATATATGAGGGCGGGCACCCGTACTGGAAAGGGATGTATGTAGGCGGGCACCCGTACAGGAAAGGGATGTATGTAGGCGGTCACTCGTACAGGGGGGGGGGGGAGATATATGAAGGCGGGCGCCCGTACATGGGTGGGATATATTAGGGGGGCGCCCGTGAAGAGGGTGGTATATATATGAGGGTGGCGCTTGTAAAGGGGAAGGGTTATATGATGGTAGGCACCCGTAAACGGGTGGGATATATGAGGGTGGGCACCCGTTCGAGGGTGGGCACCCGTTCGAGGGTGGGATATATGAGGGCGGACACCCGTACAGGGGTGGGATATGTGAGGGCAGGCACACGTACACTGGTGGGATATATAAGGGCGGGCACCCGTACAGGGGTGGGATATATGAGGGCGGGCACCTGTACAGGGGTAGGATATATGAGGGCAGGCAACTTTACAGGGGTGGGATATATGAAGGTGGGCACCTGTATATGGGTGTGATATATGTGGACGGGCACCCGTATATGGGTGGGATATATGAGGGCGGGCACCCGTATATGGGTGTGATATATGAGGGCAGGCACCCGTACAAGGGTGGGATATATGAAGGCGGGCACCCATACAGGGGTGGGATATATGAGGGCGGGCACCTGTACAGGGGTAGGATATGTGAGGGCAGGCACCTGTACAGGGGTGGGATATATGAGGGCGGGCACCCGTATATGGGTGTGATATATGAGGGCAGGCACCCGTACAAGGGTGGGATATATGAAGGCGGGCACCCATACAGGGGTGGGATATATGAGGGCGGGCACCTGTATATGGGTGTGATATATGAGGACGGGCACCCGTATATGGGTGGGACATACGAAGGCGGGCACCCGTACAGGGTTGGGATACATGAGGGCGGGCACCCATACACGGATGGGACATACGAAGGCGGGCACCTGTACAGGTGTGGGATATATGCGGACGGGCACCCGTACGAGGGTGCGATATATGAGGGCGGGCACCCGTACAGGGGTGGGATATATGAGAGCAGGCACACGTAAATGGGTGGGATATATAAGGGAGGGCACCCGTACAGGGCTGGGATATATGCAGGCGGGCACCAGTACAGGGGTGGTATATATGAGGGCAGACACCCATACAGGGGTGGGATATATGTAGGCAGGGACCCGTACAGGGGGTGGGATATATGAAGGCAGGCACCTGTACAGGGGTGGGATATATGAGGGCCGTCACCTGTACAGGGGTGTGATATATGTGAGCGGGCACCAGTACTGGGGTGGGATATATGAGGGCGGGCCCAGTACAGGGTAGGATAAATGAGGGCAGACACCCGTACAGGGGTGGGATATATGTAGGCAGGGACCCATACAGGGGGTGGGATATATGAGGGCAGGCACCTGTACAGGGGTGGGATATATTAGGGCCGTCACCCGTACAGGGGTGTGATATATGAGGGCGGGGACCCGTACACAGGTGGGATATATGAGTGCGGGCAACCGTACAGGGGTGGGATATATGAGTCGGGCACCTGTACAAAGGTGGGATATATGAGGGCGGACACCCGTACAGGGGTGGGATACATGAGGGCGGGCACCGATACAGGGGTGGGATATATGAGGACGGACACCCGTACTGGG
This sequence comes from Procambarus clarkii, assembly GCF_040958095.1. Taxonomy (NCBI): domain Eukaryota; kingdom Metazoa; phylum Arthropoda; class Malacostraca; order Decapoda; family Cambaridae; genus Procambarus; species Procambarus clarkii. Next base: position 15,088 of record NW_027190259.1, on the reverse strand, counting down.
GTAGGATATATGAGGGTGGGTATCCATACAGGGGTGAGATATATGAGGGCGGGCACCCGTACAGGGGTGGGATATATGCAGGCAGGCACCAGTACAGGGGTGGGATATATGAGAACGGGCACCAGTACAGGGGAGGGATATATGAGGGCGGACACCAGTACAGGGGTGGGATATATGTATGCAGGCAAACGTACAGAGGGTGGGATATATGAGGGCGGGGACCCGTACACGGGTGGGATATATGAAGGCGGGCACCCGTACAGGGGCGGGATATATGACGTCGGGCACCAGTACAGTTGTTTGATATATGAAGGCTGAACCCCGTACAGGGGTAGGAGATATGAGGGCGGGCACCGGTACAGGGGTGGGATATATGTGGGCGGGCACCCGCACAGGCGAGGGATACATTCAGGCGGGCACCCGTACTGGGTGGGATATATCAGGGCGAGCACCAGTACAGTGGTTGGATATATGAGAGCGGATACACGTACAGGGGGGGGGATATATGAGGGTGGGCACCCATATATGGGTGTGATATATGCGGACGGGCACCCGTATATGGGTGTGCTATATGAAGGCAGGCACCGGTACAAGGGTGGGATATATGAGGGCTGACAACCGTACAGGGTTGTGCTATATGAGGGCGGGCACCCGTACAAGCTATATGAGGGCGGGCACCTGTATATGGGTGTGATATATGTGGACGGGCACCCGTATATGGGTGGGATATATGAGGGCGGGCACCCGTATATGGGTGTGATATATGAGGGCAGGCACCCGTACAAGTGTGGAATATATGAAGGCGGGCACTTATTCAGGGGTAAGATATATGAGGGCGGGCACCTGTACAGGGGTAGGATATGTGAGGGCAGGCACCTGTACAGGGGTGGGATATATGAGGGCGGGCACCCGTATATGGGTGTGATATATGAGGGCAGGCACCCGTACAAGGGTGGGATATGTGGGAACCGACCTGTGAGATTTATATTTATTTAATTTATATGAATTTATATTTACGTTAATTTATATACTTCGATAGCAATTTGTATAATGATAAGTGGACTGTATTTCTGCAATAATCTCTTAATCTCACAAATCGATCCTCTACACATTAGGGGGGGTTTAATAGTTTATATATATATGCAGCCAATCAAACTACAAAATTAACTACATACATTGAAGAGGTTCCTTATCTTATAGTACAGCAGGTTAGTCCACCAGGTATAACTAGGGTGTAGACACCAAATTATCCTCTTTGAGGTAGCTTCCATATCACCCAGTAACTGGTGCACAAATCTTCCTTCCTCGTCTTGACCTGTCAAAAGTGCGCTAGCTGTGAAGCCAGAATCCTATATATGACAAGCTATATCAGAGAAAACACTATACAGTACATGGAACATGAAGACCTGGCTTAATTACCTTTAGTTTGAGGCGATTTCGCGATCTAACCGGGTCACCCTATATCCTGACATTAATGGCCATAAATGAATGATAAACGGGTTTCGGATAGACACTTAACTTGAATTTGTAGACAGCGTGTTGACAATGGTACACCTTTGGTTTCCATAACACTACGTCCAAGTAAATTTAACAGGAGCCGAATTTGCTCCCGTGTGAGCCTCTGGTCTCAATATAAACAATGGCTGTTTAACACTCCATACTATTGACGTTACTGGCCGACATTGTCCAGATATGATAGGAGCTAAATTTGCTCCACACGTCTCGGAGGTGACACAACAATGCCTGCCCTCCTTCCCCACTGACGCCTGGCCTACTTTGTCCAGATTTCAGAAAGTGATAGAAGGGTCACATTTACTCTACTTTAATATTGATAATTAAGTTAATTTATATAAGATGTTTTTATGATGGTAAAGTCCAAAGACTAATGTATTTAAGAATAATTCCCAGCAGAATAGCTGGTCAATTTATAATGGTATGTGGTGATGATATCCCGTTTTCTTTAGACGGTAATTCTACTACAAGTTACGTTTTCTATGGGTAACTTGTTTATACAATACAGCTATTATCTGTATGATTATTAAATGGTGTCGGATTTTCCGACATAATTCCCCAGGGGCTGCTCACGGGTCGAAGTCCTATTAGAACAGACGAACACCGATACTCCTCTTTCGAATTATTAGATTAATTTGATGTTAGTAGTTAGTAATCACACATTTATGTGTCTGTTCGTACAGGACGGATGTCCCGTACTAGAGTTGCAGGGGTTAGAAGTCTAATGCGATTTCATTTCCCTGTCAACTCTTGAAAGGCTAATATTCAAGCCTAATTACATATTATTTAACCCAGAAGACTGGATGTGATCAAGTACTACAGTCAAGTATGATTCAGGGACTGCAGTGAGATCAGTGACATTAGATATAACTTGAAGTTTGTTCAGGTAACTGGTCACTGATATATAAACACTGAGGCCCATGGAATACATCTTGATTAAATAATAAATGTATCAAATCAGTCATCAGATTTATTGGGGTTTAATTTAGTTAATTGATTCAGAAGATTGAATAGCTCATCATTAAAGTAAAGTATAGTTCTGAGACTGCAGTGGGTTCAGTGACATTGGTCGCAGTGACTTGTAGCTGTTTTAGGCTACTGTTCACTGATTTGCCACTGAGGCCTCATGAACTCATCTGATATATGAGGGTGGGCACCCATATATGGGTGTGATATATGCGGACGGGCACCCGTATATGGGTGTGCTACATGAAGGCAGGCACCGGTACAAGGGTGGGATATATGAGGGCTGACAACCGTACAGGGTTGTGCTATATGAGGGCGGGCACCCGTACAAGCGTGGGATACATGAGGACGGGCACCCATTCGGGGGTGGGATATATGAGGGCGGGCACCCGTACAGGGGTGGGATATATGAGGTCGGCCCCCTGTACAGGGGTGGGATATATGATGGAGGACACCCGTACAGGGGTGGGATATATGAGGGCGAGCACCCATAAAGGGGTGGGATATATGAGGCCAGCACCCGTACAGGGGAGGGATATATGAGGGCAGGTACCCGTAAAGGGGTTGCATATATGTGGGCGGGCACCTGTACAGTGATGGGATATATGTAGGCAAGCACCCGTACACGGGTGGGATACATGGGGGCCGTAACGAGAACAGTGATGGGTAAATGTAGGCGGGAACCCGTACAAGGGTAGGATATATGTAGGCAGGCACCAGTACAGGGGTGGGATATATGAGGGCGGGCGCCCGTACAGGGGTAGTATATATGAGGGCGGACACCCGTACAGGGGTGGGATACATGAGGGCGGGCACCGATACAGGGGTGGGATATATGAGGGCAGACACCCGTACTGGGGTAGGATATATGAGGGTGGGTATCCATACAGGGGTGAGATATATGAGGGCGGGCACCCGTACAGGGGTGGGATATATGCAGGCAGGCACCAGTACAGGGGTGGGATATATGAGAACGGGCACCAGTACAGGGGAGGGATATATGAGGGCGGACACCAGTACAGGGGTGGGATATATGTAGGCAGGCACACGTACAGGGGGTGGGATATATGAGGGCAGGCACCTGTACAAGGGTGGCATATATGCGGGCGGGCACCCGTTCAGGGGTGGGATATGTGAAGGGCCGTCACCCGTAGAGGGGTGTGATATATTAGGGCTGATACCCGTACAGGGGTGCGCTATATGAGTCGGGCACCCGTACAAAGGTGGGATATATGAGGGCGGACACCGGTACTGTGGTGGGATACATGAGGGCGGGCACCGATACAGGGGTGGGATATATGAGGGCGGACACCCGTACTGGGTTGGGATACATGAGGGCGAGCCCCCATACAGGGGTGGGATATATGACGTCGGCCACCCGTAGAGTGGTGGGTTATATGAGGGCGGGCACCCGTAGAGGGGTTGGATATATGTTTGCGGGAACCGGTACAAGGGTGTGATATATGTAGGCCGGCACCCATACAGGGGTGGGATATATGAGGGTGGGCGCCCATACAGGGGTGAGATATATGAGGGCGGACACCCGTACTAGGGTGGGATACATGAGGGCGGGCACCGATACAGGGGTGGGATATATGAGGGCGGACACCCGTACAGGTGTGGGATATATGAGGTCTGCCACCCGTAGAGTGGTGAGTTACATGAGGACGGGCACCCGTACAGGGGTTGGATATATGAGGGCGGGCACCCATACAGTGATGGGATATATGTAGGTAGGCACTTGTACACGGGTGGGATACATGAAGGCCGTAACGAGTAAAGTGATGGGTAAATGTAGGCGGGAACCCGTACAAGGGTGGGATATATGTAGGCAGGCACCCGTACAGAGGTGGGATATATGAGGGCGGGCGCCCGTACAGGGGTAGTATATATGAGGGCGGGCACCCGTACTGGAAAGGGATGTATGTAGGCGGGCACCCGTACAGGAAAGGGATGTATGTAGGCGGGCACTCGTACAGGGGTGGGGGGAGATATATGAAGGCGGGCGCTCGTACTTGGGTGGGATATATTAGGGTGGGCACCCGTACGAGGGTGGGATATATGAGGGCGGACACCCGTACAGGGGTGGGATATGTGAGGGCAGTCACACGTACATGGGTGGGATATATAAGGGCGGGCACCCGTACAGCGGTGGGATATATGCGGGCGGGCACAAGTACTGGGGTGGGATTTGTGAAGGGCCGTCACCCATAGAGGGGTGTGATATATTAGGGCGGAGACCCGTACAGGGGTGCGCTATATGAGTCGGGCACCCGTACAAAGGTGGGATATATGAGGGCGGACACCGGTACTGTGGTGGGAAACATGAGGGCGGGCACCGATACAGGGGTGGGATATATGAGGGCGGACACCCGTACTGGGTTGGGATACATGAGGGCGAGCCCCCATACAGGGGTGGGATATATGACGTCAGCCACCCATAGAGTGGTGGGTTATATGAGGGCGGCACCCGTAGAGGGGTTGGATATATGAGGGCGGGCACCCGTAGAGTGATGGGATATATGAGGGCCGGAACCCGTAGAGTGATGGAATATATGTTTGCGGGAACCGGTACACGGGTGGGATATATGTAGGCCGGCACTTATACAGGGGTGGGATATATGAGGGCGGGCGCCCATACTGGGGTGGGATACATGAGGGCGGGCACCGATACAGGGGTGGGATATATGAGGGCGGACACCCGTACTGGGGTGGGATATATGAGGGCGGACACCCGTACAAGGGTGGGATATATGAGGTCGGCCACCCGTAGAGTGGTGAGTTACATGAGGGCGGGCACCTGTACAGGGGTTGCATATATGAGGGCGGGCACCTATACAGTGATGGGATATATAAGGTCAGTATACCGGTATATACCGGTACAGTGGTGGGATATATGAGGGCGGACAACCGTACTGGGGTGGGATACATGAGGGCGAGCCCCCATACAGAGGTGGGATATATGAGGGCGGGCACCCATACAGGGGTGGGATATATGAGGGCGGGCACCCGGACAGGGCTGGGATATATGAGGTCGGCCACCCGTAGAGTGGTTGGTTATATGAGGGCGGCACCCGTACAGGGGTTGGATATATGAGGGCGGGCACACATACAGAGATGGGATATATGTAGGTAGGCACCCGTACAGGGGTGGGATATATGAGGGCGGGCGCCCGTACAGGGATAGTATATATGAGGGCGGGCACCCGTACTGGAATGGGATGTATGTAGGCGGGCACCCGTACAGGAAAGGGATGTATGTAGGCTGGCACTCGTACAGGAGGGGGGGGAGATATATGAAGGCGGGCGCCTGTACATGGGTGGGATATATTAGGGGGGCGCCCGTGAAGAGGGTGGTATATATGAGGGTGGCGCTTGTAAAGGGGAAGGGTTATATGATGGTAGGCACCCGTAAACGGGTGGGATATATGAGGGTGGGCACCCGTACGAGGGTGGGATATATGAGGGCGGACACCCGTACAGGGGTGGGATATGTGAGGGCAGGCACACGTACATGGGTGGGATATATAAGGGCGGGCACCCGTACAGGGGTGGGATATATGAGGGCGGGCACCTGTACAGGGGTAGGATATATGAGGGCAGGCACCTGTACAGGGGTGGGATATATGAGGGTGGGCACCCGTATATGGGTGTGATATATGAGGGCAGGCACCCGTACAGTGGTTGGATATATGAGAGCGGACACCCATACAGGGGTCTGATGTATGAGGGCGGGCACCTGTATATGGGTGTGATATATGTGGACGGGCACCCGTATATGGGTGGGATATATGAGGGCGGGCACCCGTATATGGGTGTGATATATGAGGGCAGGCACCCGTACAAGTGTGGAATATATGAAGGCGGGCACTTATTCAGGGGTAAGATATATGAGGGCGGGCACCTGTACAGGGGTAGGATATGTGAGGGCAGGCACCTGTACAGGGGTGGGATATATGAGGGCGGGCACCCGTATATGGGTGTGATATATGAGGGCAGGCACCCGTACAAGGGTGGGATATGTGGGAACCGACCTGTGAGATTTATATTTATTTAATTTATATGAATTTATATTTACGTTAATTTATATACTTCGATAGCAATTTGTATAATGATAAGTGGACTGTATTTCTGCAATAATCTCTTAATCTCACAAATCGATCCTCTACACATTAGGGGGGGTTTAATAGTTTATATATATATGCAGCCAATCAAACTACAAAATTAACTACATACATTGAAGAGGTTCCTTATCTTATAGTACAGCAGGTTAGTCCACCAGGTATAACTAGGGTGTAGACACCAAATTATCCTCTTTGAGGTAGCTTCCATATCACCCAGTAACTGGTGCACAAATCTTCCTTCCTCGTCTTGACCTGTCAAAAGTGCGCTAGCTGTGAAGCCAGAATCCTATATATGACAAGCTATATCAGAGAAAACACTATACAGTACATGGAACATGAAGACCTGGCTTAATTACCTTTAGTTTGAGGCGATTTCGCGATCTAACCGGGTCACCCTATATCCTGACATTAATGGCCATAAATGAATGATAAACGGGTTTCGGATAGACACTTAACTTGAATTTGTAGACAGCGTGTTGACAATGGTACACCTTTGGTTTCCATAACACTACGTCCAAGTAAATTTAACAGGAGCCGAATTTGCTCCCGTGTGAGCCTCTGGTCTCAATATAAACAATGGCTGTTTAACACTCCATACTATTGACGTTACTGGCCGACATTGTCCAGATATGATAGGAGCTAAATTTGCTCCACACGTCTCGGAGGTGACACAACAATGCCTGCCCTCCTTCCCCACTGACGCCTGGCCTACTTTGTCCAGATTTCAGAAAGTGATAGAAGGGTCACATTTACTCTACTTTAATATTGATAATTAAGTTAATTTATATAAGATGTTTTTATGATGGTAAAGTCCAAAGACTAATGTATTTAAGAATAATTCCCAGCAGAATAGCTGGTCAATTTATAATGGTATGTGGTGATGATATCCCGTTTTCTTTAGACGGTAATTCTACTACAAGTTACGTTTTCTATGGGTAACTTGTTTATACAATACAGCTATTATCTGTATGATTATTAAATGGTGTCGGATTTTCCGACATAATTCCCCAGGGGCTGCTCACGGGTCGAAGTCCTATTAGAACAGACGAACACCGATACTCCTCTTTCGAATTATTAGATTAATTTGATGTTAGTAGTTAGTAATCACACATTTATGTGTCTGTTCGTACAGGACGGATGTCCCGTACTAGAGTTGCAGGGGTTAGAAGTCTAATGCGATTTCATTTCCCTGTCAACTCTTGAAAGGCTAATATTCAAGCCTAATTACATATTATTTAACCCAGAAGACTGGATGTGATCAAGTACTACAGTCAAGTATGATTCAGGGACTGCAGTGAGATCAGTGACATTAGATATAACTTGAAGTTTGTTCAGGTAACTGGTCACTGATATATAAACACTGAGGCCCATGGAATACATCTTGATTAAATAATAAATGTATCAAATCAGTCATCAGATTTATTGGGGTTTAATTTAGTTAATTGATTCAGAAGATTGAATAGCTCATCATTAAAGTAAAGTATAGTTCTGAGACTGCAGTGGGTTCAGTGACATTGGTCGCAGTGACTTGTAGCTGTTTTAGGCTACTGTTCACTGATTTGCCACTGAGGCCTCATGAACTCATCTTCAGCTTCAAATGATGATACTAACATCAACCTCTGTTGGTATAGTCAGCTGTAATCTCCTTAGTATAATGCTACTGGAGAAATATAATCAGCTGACAAATTTAGTTTCTATTGGTATTGTTTATCTGCAGTCATAGGTCTCCTCAGGCTTGATACTGGGCCAGAGAGTAATTTACCTCCTGCAGAGTTTAACATGGTTATACCCTGATATTTAGTAGGGCTACCGATGAATCGATGACAATAGTCTGTCCCAACAAGGAGACCGAAGTCAGTGAGGTGATCAGACTTAATATTATCTGCCAATTTTATTCCACTATTTCTCAGGAATTTGGCTGTTGCTCTCAGACCTTGAACTTGTAGGTCTACTGGTATTTTGTCCACCACAATGGCTTGTACTCTACAGACGTACCTGCCTAAGCGTACTGATGGTTGTACCACCTGGTAGACTTGAGGTCCTGCATCTGTTACAAACCCTGAGATGTTGAATGACATCTGGGCTACAGGCCTTAATTGTAGTTCATCTGCCAACTTTTTAGTGATATATGTTCTCTGGGATCCTTGGTCAAACAACCCACGGGTATGGACCTTGGCCCTCTTATTCAGGATGGTAATTTGGGCAGTAGGCAAAGTCGTATTACCTTTAGACTTTGCCGATTAGACACTCTTTGTTGGTTGCACCTTGCAGTACTGTACTGTGGTGGGAATGCTATCTTCCACCTTGGGGTTTGGAGACGTTGTTTTGGTGTCTCTGCACAATGCTGCATGGTGTTGACCTTTGTTACACCTATTACAGGTGTGTAATTGGGTATCACAGTCCTTGATGTTATGTTTCCTGAGGCACCTCGTGCAATGTTGCAAATCTTTGAGTCGCTCAACACGGGCGTCACTATCAGGAAAATTAGAGCAGTGGTACATTGAATGTTTCTCATTGCAGAACAAACATGTTCCATAGTTTCCAGTACCCTTTGGTGTCACGTTCTTGGGTGACACAGTAACTATAGGCTTGGAGTGTCCCACTGCATATACGCCCACACTGCTACTGTTCCACTTTGGTGTTGAATTATATTGTCTAGAATGATTTGGAGTACCTTTGGTACTCTGTGGTTTACTATTATTGGTTTCTGAGGGTTTACTTGGTGGTTTTAATTTGTCATGTGTTCGTAATTGATGAACTACTGACTTTAAACCTTCAGATATTTCATTCATAGATAAGATGCTTTTATTGTAATGAGCACTCATTTGTCTCAATATGTCCCTAGGTATTTTCTCCTGGACAATTATTTTCAAGACCCACTCAGCCCCGTTTGTATCTGCTGTCAGGCTGAGGGCATTGATCAATGATTCTACCTCCAGCTTGAAGACTTGGAGTGAATCAACTGAAGCCTCCGGTGGGGGTAAATGCAACAGCTCATGAACTAAATGTGATATTCTTACTTCTGGATCAGCATAATTATCCTTGAGGAGTTTTACTGCCAGATCATAGCCGTCATTAGTTAATCTCAGATGGGATACAACTGTTTTAGCCTCACCTGATAATTGGCCTTGCAAATAAGAGAATTTACTACTCTTTGGTAAAGATTGTTTTGAGTCTACAAGGTCAACGAATTTGTTCCAAAATTCATCCCAATCTTCCTCATCTTTTCCTGAGAAAGTGGGTAAATTAATTGGAGGGAGTCGAGCTTCTGCTTGACTTGTATTAGATGCAACTGTTGCTGTTGTTGCTGTTGTTGTTGCCTTGTTCTGGGCAATTAATTTGACATAAGGCTGTAACGTGGCCTGAGTGTGATCTTCATAATTCGCAAGATCAACCATAATGTCGTCTATTTCTGTTTCTGATAAATTAGTGTTGGCAAGTTCAGCCACATATGTTGCTATTTGGCATTTGATTTGCTCAAATTTACCTGCAGCTGCTTGATAATAGCTTTCCAGGTCAGCATAATCAACTGTTGATTGTTGTGACAAATCTTCACATTTCTTGATCTGTCTTGTTAAGTGGCCTTTAAGACCTGCAAGGGTTCTTTTCATTCTCCCTGCATTATCCATACTGGCTAGTTGGTGAAGCCTTGTGGGGCTTGTACTTGGGCTGCTCATAATACTGAACAAACACTAATGGTAGCCTAGGGTAAATTCTGCACTCACTAGGCAATAATCCTACCTCTACTAGAGGTTAGCACTTAAAATTAATACACATTATATATATACAATCATACACACTAATGATTTGAGTGATAAACCAGTGTCACTGGAAGTACCTTTAGGTTAGCTCTTCTATATCACCCTAGGATGGTCGAGACACTAATTAATCACTCAAAGGTGTAATGATCATAAGTAAATTATTATATATACAACTCAATTCGAGTTGATAAAAATTACACCCAAAATAGGGTCTGGACCATTCATTAATGGTGTTAGGTTGTTCAATATAGTACAACTGACTATGGTAATAATGGGACTAGGATGAACGATAATAGTTCAACTAGTCATATCCTACCCTGTTGTGGGTTGGCAATTAGTAAATATTATACTGTGATCACTAGTGCAATATATATTAAATAATTCTCTATTTTGGAGAAATAATATATACAATTATTGATAATAGCCTCTTAATTAGCCTCTATGAAACTTCTAATATTATCAAGAAGTATTAAATATTATTAGTGACCTCGCGAAATAAACTCCACAAAATTCGTAGATAATCTCTCGCGAAATGTAACACCACGAAATCCGTGAACAATCTCGCGACACAGTCACTAATTTGGCTGGCTTCTATATTAGCGCTGTCATTTCACAGAATAACACGGCACCAAATCTGTGGGTGTGCATGAAACCGCTGACTAAGGCTGTTCTGAACTGAGGGAGGCTCCTGAGCTCCCTCGAGGCTACGCTTCCGTCTTTGACTGGCTGGCCTTTGTTTAAATAACACTGCACTAGTATATTTAATGAATCCACTGGTTAACTGGTTCATCCGGTACTAAGATGACCAAATGTGGGTTCAAAGGACCGAATAATCCGTCATCCGGTTCGAAGATGACCAAATAATGTGGGAACCGACCTGTGAGATTTATATTTATTTAATTTATATGAATTTATATTTACGTTAATTTATATACTTCGATAGCAATTTGTATAATGATAAGTGGACTGTATTTCTGCAATAATCTCTTAATCTCACAAATCGATCCTCTACACATTAGGGGTGGTTTAATAGTTTATATATATATGCAGCCAATCAAACTACAAAATTAACTACATACATTGAAGAGGTTCCTTATCTTATAGTACAGCAGGTTAGTCCACCAGGTATAACTAGGGTGTAGACACCAAATTATCCTCTTTGAGGTAGCTTCCATATCACCCAGTAACTGGTGCACAAATCTTCCTTCCTCGTCTTGACCTGTCAAAAGTGCGCTAGCTGTGAAGCCAGAATCCTATATATGACAAGCTATATCAGAGAAAACACTATACAGTACATGGAACATGAAGACCTGGCTTAATTACCTTTAGTTTGAGGCGATTTCGCGATCTAACCGGGTCACCCTATATCCTGACATTAATGGCCATAAATGAATGATAAACGGGTTTCGGATAGACACTTAACTTGAATTTGTAGACAGCGTGTTGACAATGGTACACCTTTGGTTTCCATAACACTACGTCCAAGTAAATTTAACAGGAGCCGAATTTGCTCCCGTGTGAGCCTCTGGTCTCAATATAAACAATGGCTGTTTAACACTCCATACTATTGACGTTACTGGCCGACATTGTCCAGATATGATAGGAGCTAAATTTGCTCCACACGTCTCGGAGGTGACACAACAATGCCTGCCCTCCTTCCCCACTGACGCCTGGCCTACTTTGTCCAGATTTCAGAAAGTGATAGAAGGGTCACATTTACTCTACTTTAATATTGATAATTAAGTTAATTTATATAAGATGTTTTTATGATGGTAAAGTCCAAAGACTAATGTATTTAAGAATAATTCCCAGCAGAATAGCTGGTCAATTTATAATGGTATGTGGTGATGATATCCCGTTTTCTTTAGACGGTAATTCCACTACAAGTTACGTTTTCTATGGGTAACTTGTTTATACAATACAGCTATTATCTGTATGATTATTAAATGGTGTCGGATTTTCCGACAGGATATATGAAGGGGGGCACCCATACAGGGGTGGGATATATGAGGGCGGGCACCTGTATATGGGTGTGATATATGAGGACGGGCACCCGTACGAGGGTGCGATATATGAGGGCGGGCACCCGTACAGGGGTGGGATATATGAGGGCAGGCACACGTACATGGGTGGGATATATAAGGGCGGGCACCCGTACAGGGCTGGGATATATGCGGGCGGGCACGAGAACAGGGGTGGGATATATGAGGGCAGACACCCATACAGGGGTGGGATATATGTAGGCAGGGACCCGTACAAGGGGTGGGATATATGAGGGCAGGCACCTGTACAGGGGTGGGATATATGAGGGCCGTCACCTGTACAGGGGTGGGATATATGTGGGTGGGCACCAGTACAGGGGTGGGATATATGAGGGCGGGCCCAGTACAGGGGTGGGATAAATGAGGGCGGACACCAGTACAGGGGTGGGATATATGTAGGCAGGGACCCGTACAGGGGGTGGGATATATGAGGGCAGTCACCTGTACAGGGGTGGGATATATGAGGGCCGTCACCCGTACAGGGGTGTGATATATGAGGGCGGGGACCCGTACACGGGTCGGATATATGAGTGCGGGCACCCGTACAGGGGTGGGATATATGAGTCGGGCACCCGTACAAAGGTGGGATATATGAGGGCGGACACCCGTACAGGGGTGGGATACATGAGGGCGGGCACCGATACAGGGGTGGAATATATGAGGGCGTACACCCGTACTGGGGTAGGATATATGAGGGTGGGTATCCATACAGGGGTGAGATATATGAGGGCGGGCACCCGTACAGGGGTGGGATATATGCAGGCAGGCACCAGTACAGGGGTGGGATACATGAGAACGGGCACCAGTACAGGGGAGGGATATATGAGGGCGGACACCAGTACAGGGGTGGGATATATGTAGGCAGGCACACGTACAGGGGGTGGGATATATGAGGGCAGGCACCTGTACAAGGGTGGGATATATGCGGGCGGGCACCCGATTAGGGGTGGGATACATGAAGGGCCGTCACCCGTACAGGGGTGTGATATATGAGGGCGGGGACCCGTACACGGGTGGGATATATGAAGGCGGGCACCCGTACAGGGGCGGGATATATGACGTCGGGCACCCGTACAGGAAAGGGATGTATTTAGGCGGGCACTCGTACAGGGGGGGGGGAGATATATGAAGGCGGGAGACCGTACTTGGGTGGGATATATTAGGGGGGCACCCGTAAAGAGGGTGGGATATATGAGGGCGGTCACCCATATATGGGTGTGATATATGAGGACGGGCACCCATATATGGGTGTGCTATATGAGGGCGGGCACCTGTACAGGGGTGGGATATATGAGAGCTGACAACCGTAGAGGGTTGTGCTAAATGAGGGCGGGCACCCGTACAAGCGTGGGATACATGAGGGCTGGCACCCATACAGGGGTGGGATATATGAGGCCGGGCACCCGTACAGGGGTGGGATATATGAGGTCGGCCCCCCGTACAGGGGTGGGATATATGAGGGCGAGCACCCATAAAGGGGTTGGATATATGAGGGCGAGCACCCATACAGTGATGGGATATATGTAGGAAGGCACCCGTACACGGGTGGGATACATGGGGGCCGTAACGATTACAGTAATGGGTAAATGTAGGCGGGAACCCGCACAAGGGTGGGATATATGTAGGAAGGCACCCGTACAAGGGTGGGATATATGAGGGCGGGCGTCCGTACAGGGGTAGTATATATGATGGCGGGCACCCGCACAGGAAAGGGATGTATGTAGGCGGGCACCCGTACAGGAAAGGGATGTATGTAGGCGGGCACTCGTACAGGGGGGGGGGAGATATATGAAGGCGGGCGCCCGTACTTGGGTGGGATATATTAGGGGGGCGCCCGTAAAGAGGGTGGGATATATGAGGGCTGGCGCTTGTAGAGGGGGAGGGTTATATGATGGTAGGCACCCGTAAACGGGTGGGATACATGAGGGCGGGCACCCATACGAGGGTGGGATATATGAAGGCGGACTCCCTTACAGGGGTGGGATATATGAAGGCGGACTCCCTTACAGGGGTGGGATATGTGAGGGCAGGCACAAGTACAGGGGTGGGATATATGAGGACGGGCCCCAGTACGGGGTGGGATATATGAGGGCCGACACCCGTACAGAGATGGGATATATGTAGGCAGGGACTCGAACAGAGGGTGGGATATATGAGGGCAGGCACCTGTACAGGGGTGGGATATATGCGGGCGGGCACCCGTTCAGGGGTGGGATATATGAAGGGCCGTCACCCGTATAGGGGTGTGATATATTAGGGCGGACACCCGTACAGGGGTGCGATATATGAGTCGGGCACCCGTACAAAGGTGGGATATATGAGCGCGGACACCGGTTCTGTGGTGGGATACATGAGGGCGGGCACCGATACAGGGGTGGGATATATAAGGTCGGCCACCAGTACAGAGGTGGGATATATGAGGGCGGACACCGGTACTGTGGTGGGATATATGAGGGCGGGCACCGATACAGGGGTGGGATATATGAGGGCGGACACCCGTAATGGGTTGGGATACATGAGGGCGAGCCCCCATACAGGGGTGGGATATATGACGTCGGCCACCCGTAGAGTGGTGGGTTATATGAGGGCGGGCACCCGTAGAGGGGTTGGATATATGAGGGCGGGCACCTATAGAGTGATGGGATATATGTTTGTGGGAACCCGTACAAGGGTGGGAGATATG
>NW_027190258.1:30000-46736 GCF_040958095.1 Procambarus clarkii | reverse complement strand
CGCCACTGCCTCCACTGTCCGCCACCGCCACCGCCTCCACTGTCCGCCCGCCGCCACTATCCGCCACCGCCGCCACTGTCCTCCCGCCGCCACTGTCCGCCCGCCGCCGCCCTGTCCGCCCGCCGCCACTATCCGCCACCGCCGCCCGCCGCCACTATCCGCCACCGCCGCCACTGTCCGCCCGACGCCACTGTCCGCCCACCGCCACTATCCGCCCGCTGCCACTATCCGCCACCGCCACCACTGTCCGCCACCGCCACCACTGTCTGCCACCGCCACCACTGTCTGCCACCGCCACCACTGTCCGCCCGCCGCCGCCACTGTCCGCCCGCCGCCGAGACTGTCCGCCCGCCGCCACTGTCCACCACCGCCGCCAAAGCCGCCACGGTCCGCCCGCCGCCACTATCCGCCACAGCCGCCACTGTCCGCCCGCCGCCACTATCCGCCACCGCCGCCACTGTCCGCGCGCCGCCACTATCCGCCACCGCCGCCACTGTCCGCCACCGCCACTGTCCGCCCGCCGCCACTATCCGCCACCGCCGCCACTGTCCGCCCGCCGCCGCCACTGTCCGCCCGCCGCCGAGACTGTCCGCCCGCCGCCACTGTCCACCACCGCCGCCACTGTCCGCCCGCCGCCACTATCCGCCACCGCCGCCACTGTCCCCCACAGCCGCCACTCTCCGCCGTACAGCCTCCCCTCTCTCCGTTAGTAAATAATTATAATTGTTAGTAAATAATAAAAGAAATATAAATTATTAGATTTTTTTTACCCTTAAATTGGTTTTAATATTTAAATTGAAAATAATAATATAATATAAAATATAATAAAAATAATATAATATAAAATATAATTTAATTTCAAGAAATTTAACTTTAAACACAAAGATGTGAAAAGGGTTCAGATTATTGGCTCAAACCTTTCATAAGAGATTCATATTGGTATATGAATGGATTATGAATGACTCATGTTAGGAGTGTAAAGTTGCCACAACATCTCAAATTAGTGTTAGATACATATGTCTTGGTTATAAGTTTTGGAAACCTATTTAAGTCCACACACAATATCGTATCTGATACGATAAAACAAACGTTTCCAATACTTTCAAATACTTTCCAGATATGTTGTGGCAACCTAAAATTGTTTGCTGGGTAGTGCCATCCTCCACTACTGCCACCCTCCACTACCACCACCCTCCACTACTGCCACCCTCCACTACTGCCACCCTCCACTTCGACCACCATCCACTACTGCTACCTTCCACTACTGCCACCCTCCGCTTCTGCCAGTCTCCAATACTGCCACCCTCCACTACCGCCATCCTCGACTGCAACCACCCTCCACTAATGCCACACTCCACTACCACCACCCTCCACTACTGCTACCCTCCACTACGACCACCATCCACTACTGCCACCCTCCACTACCGCCACCCTCCACTACTGCCACCCTCCACTACTGCCACCCTCCACTACTGCCACCCTCCTCTACCGCCACCATCCACTACTGCCACCCTCCACTACCGCCACCATCCACTACTGCCACCCTCCACTAATGCTCCACTCCACTACCACCACCCTCCACTACTGCCACCCTGCACTACCGCCACCCTCCACTACCGCCACCCTCCACTACTGCTACCCCCCACTACTCACATACTATACTACTGCCACCCTCCACTACTGCCACCCTCCACTATCGCCACCCTACACTACTGCCACCCTTCACTACCTCAACCCCCCACTACTGCCACCCACCACTAATGCCCCACTCCACTACCACCACCCTCCACTACTGCCACCCTGCACTACCTTCACCCTCCACTACTACCACCATCCACTACTGCCACCCTCCACTACTGACACACTATACTACTGCCACCCTCCACTACCACCACCCTCCACTAGTGCCACCCTCCAATACCACCACCCTCCTCTACTGTCACCCTCCACTACCCTACCCTCCATTACTGCCATCCTCAACTACTGCCACCCTCCACTACGGCCACCCTGCACTACTTCCACCCTCCACTACCGCCACCCTCCACTACCGCCATCCTCCACTACCGCCACCCTCCACTACCGCCACCCTCCACTACCACCATCCTTTACTAGTGCCACCCTCCAATACCACCTCCCTCCTCTACTGTCACCCCTCCACTACCACTACCCTCCATTACTGCCATCCTCTACTACTGCCACCCTGCACTACTGCCACCCTCCACCCTCCACTTCGACCACCATCCACTACCTTCCACTACTGCCACCCTCCACTACTGCCACTCTCCAGTACTGCCACCCTCCACTACTGCCACCCTCCACTACTGCCGCCCTCCACTACTGCCGCCCTCCACTACTGCCGCCCTCCATGACTGCCACCCTCCACTATCGCCACCCTACACTACTAGTAGTATAATCCGAGCCAGATAGGGGCACTTAACAAACAATGGGGGGTACTTATCAGACAATGGAATCAGAGGCAGGGAGCCAGATAGGCCCACTTATCAGACAAAGGAATCAGAGGCGGGGTGACAGATAGACCCCACCTCAAATTGTAGTCTACGGTGAGTCCCTGCCATATTTCACTTACTCTGGGTATCTGCGTTTAAACACTACGTCGTTATATAGGACTAATTAAGGATATATATATTCGAACAAGTCTGTATGGCCCCTCCCTTATATGGGAGTATTTAAGGAGTATTAAATTATAAATCCTTCCCCTCCCCCAAAGGTTAAAAAAAACATCAAATAATTTATTAAATGCTTTATTAGGTAAAAACCACAAAATGTATAAGTAATTATGTTAGTTAATAATTGTAGTTTACAGAGTGCTCTTGCCATATTTCACTTACTACAGCTCTACCCCCCCCTCCCTATCCCACACCCCCATCCTCGTCTGAGTAGAATTGTGACTATTCCTCGTCAGTGAAGAGTGGGGGAAGGTCTTGAGCCCCATCCCCCCCCTCTCTTGGGGGGGTGGGGTGAGTTGGGTGAACACCTTTTGGCTGAGTTTCCTCCTCTCTCTCATCGGAAGTGTTCTGGAAAGAGATGGAGGAAATAATATATAGTGATTAAAGGTTTTTTATATAATTATATATTTTATTAGAAAAATATTATATTTTTCTCTAAGAACAACTAGTACATACCTTTCCCCTTGCAGGAGCGGCCTTGTGTTCTCTACAGCAGGCATTGTCAATTAGACTACGTAACAGCATCTTGTTTGGGGCAGACCCCCCACGTAGAATTACTACTCTACAAATGTGGACGGGTCCCAAGAACTGCACTGGAGAAAAACATAAGAGGTGAAATAGAGGATATGCAAACTTTTTTATTGAGGGAAATAAACATAAAATAAATCTATTAGCAGAAAGATAGGGTAATACTAACCAGGTCCTTCAAGGACTTCAATCTTCCCCGCAGGTGTTTTTTAAGAGACACCTCCCATTTCGTAGGAGGAAGACAGTCTTCTGAGGGGGATGGGTGGGGTTTTTTATAGGAGGCTACACCCCTTGTTAGGTAGGTTGCCTAGCTAACAAAAATATTCTCTACACCACCTATAAGAACCAACTCCTATACCTCTACAAAATGTCCTAACACAATGATGTTTCATAGGAAAATATCGTCTCGCATAAGCAAGGGCTCGTTTATCATTTAATTTTAAAGTAACGCTTGAAAATACATTATGTAAGTAATGTACTGTTGAAGGCAACCCCAGGTGACTCACCCTATGAACGAACATGACGCAATAGAGCCCGCACGCGAGAGTAAAATCACTCTGGAGTCTGTATCGCATTCCAAACACCTTTCTTATTTTGTTAGTTTTAATAAATCCTTGAAAATGACGTCCGTAAGTAACCGGCGATATTGCATAACTATAAAAAAAAAACATCCGATGATTAACTTTATCAACATAAATTCCTACCCAATGTCCCATAGTGATTCTGCTGTGTGAAGGTAAAATATTTGTTATGAAAACAATAGGTTTTCTTGAAGAGATATTTAAATGTTCTATCTCATCAGCATTATAACACCCTAGGTAGAGTGCTCGATCCCCTAGATTATTTTTTAAATTAATATTTATATCATAACAGTTCATTATGTTTTTTTACGCTCGTACGTCACACAGAACAGTTCTCTGCCCGTCGATGGATAGTACCCCGGTCGTTTCCCCAAACAGTAAAACCAGCCTGTTATATGTAACACCGCCACCAAATTCAAGCTCCATATGCAAGTTCCCAGATTTCTCCACAGGGAGGGAATCTTTTGTTTGAATGGTGGTTAAGTCAAAGGTGAATATTGATCTTCCCTTATTAAAAGAGTCATAGGCCAGTAGTGAATCACGCTCTAAGCCTAATGTCTTCAAAGTTTCATAATAAAGGCGGGAATAATGGTTATCGAAATCGCCACCAATTCGGTAAATTGCATTATTGTTCAAATACATAGCAATACTTTTCAGCTTTGCATTTTCAAAATATAATCCATTACCTTGGTGAAGACCGGCGAAATAATTCATTGGAACGATTATCATGTATATCTTGTGTGGAATTACTTGCGCCCATGGTTGATCAATTAAGAGACTAGTTTGATTCCTTGCTAGAACATATGTTTTAGAAATGGTTCTATTGAAAGTATAGGTTATGGGGTCAGGGGATGCTAATAGTGAGCTGTTTAAGGCTAGGTAAGCACTTGGGTAGGGGAACACCCGCGTCACCCATAACTTAGCATAATCCATATGCAGGCGATACTTAGAGCCATCGTCCACGCTTGTATTTAGGACCCAAGCATGGGGGGAGAGCTCCAATCTTAGTCGCATATCTATATTGTCTAATATGTATTGGTCTAGGGATGATATATCCAATAGGAGGGGGAAACACATCGACAAACCTTTACTTTTTAAATCACCCATAAATTTTTTATCCTTGGCAGTTGCTTCAGTAAAATAAGTATTTGTAAACTCATTAGTGATTATACCATCGTCATCTCTCCAGTCCCTGCGAAAGCCTCCAATTCTCCCCAAGGAAGACATTTTTGATGGAGGCAGGGAGGTAATTAATTTAATAAACGACCAATAATTAAAATTAGTATTTGTTTCAACTACCTGCTCTCCTAAAAACACCTGAACACCTTCAAACATGGTATTTGACAACCCATTCACAAATTCCACATGGTCATCCTCTTCCAATTTTGTGGTATCGTCATCTTTGGTTAAAGATACCTTAAAATCTATAACAATATTAGCTAGATCTAAGAAGGCGCCCTGGGTTCCAGGGATGCGGAATTCTAAGTAATTATCCCGCAAACGTTGATTAATGGGGAGGTTGACAGGTAGAACGTCTATTTGCTGCGTAGAGGCAATTGAACTCTCCACATTACGTATTCTGTTACTTCTAGGAAATTGGTCAATAATAATGGAGCTATAATATTCTAGTGGTATTTTCACCCCAGCTCCGCTAGGCTCCCCCATGATCCCCTCCGAAAGTTGAAGTATGACTGCTTACGTTAGCGAAAACACATCATTTTTATACCCAAGACCTCGTTTACATTTTTTATTTTTATTTTTTCGCCTAGAGAGTCTTTTAATTTTACCTCCCATTACCAATTTCTTTCCCACACTCTTAAGAGCATCAATACCGTGAGTTCTCAGAGCACTCTTTACATCCCGTTTACCACTGCTTAAATCACCAAGGACATTTTTCCCAAAATCGATGGCGCTAGGTGTTACAGCTTTCATGAAAAATGGTATGGCCCGTCGAGCAATACCAGCCAAGGTCCCAAAGAAACCACCAGATCTGAGATAAGGCGCTTGGAATGTGCGTATGTCATTCATCGCTCCCCCTCTCATCCCATGTCTCCTAGGGGGAGGTGCAAATATCTCCCCGAACTCCCCCTGGGAGGGTGGGTGGAACGGTATTCGCATTCTGAGGTCTCTTCCTATAATAACCTAAGTCGAGGCTAAACACTTCTTTATATATATGTTGCTATACCTTAGGGCGGATATGTAAGACCGCCGTAACCGACCTCCCATCTTCAAAACTAACCATTCGACCAAACTGATCTGTTATTTTAATACTTACTTTCTCCAACGTGTTAGTGTTTAATGTTTTGTACACTAGAGGGTGAGCCCCTCTAGAAAATGAGTCATGATAATTGATTGCATCCAAGATATTTACAATCTGCCCTCCGTATCGTTCAGGCTCGATGACGTCACTATAAATGAGTAAATAGTCACAACCTCCGTCAATGTCTGGGGGCGATAAGGCCACAGTCTTGGAGGCTGACGTAATGTCATCTATTTTTGCTCGATAAATGGTGTATTTGCGACTGCTGTCAAAACCAAGTACATTAGCTATTCTGTGTTTAAATTGAAAGCTGAGAGAATTTAATGAGCCAGTACGTCCACTGTTAAGAGTTGAAGTTAGTAATACCCTCTCTACAGATTGGTCATAGGTGAGGATTGGTTCTTTATCTGAGAAGTATATTTTGAAATCATCCCTAAAGCTAAGCTGCATGTCGGTTGTTATTTGTCGACTAACCACGTCTGTAATGAATTTGATGTTTCTTGATAATATGTTGGTTTTTGGGTGGAAGGTGTATATAAAGTGTTCTGGACTCTTAGAAAGAGTTCCACGTTTAAAAGTCTCATAGATATCTATACCAGAGTCCTCCTCATCTTTGATGATGGCATTAATTCGCCTGGGGAGGAGTATGTTGACTAAAGCCACTTCAAGTTTAATGGAAGGGTTTAAATGTAGTGTTGGGATGGTGTGTGTAAATGCTGAACTCGTGTTGTTGTAAATATCTCCTTGATCGAGACTGGTAAGATATATGTAATGTTCTTCCCCCATTGTCCCGTTATGTACTGAAAGGCCAATATACAGGGGATGGGTTTTTGTAAGAAGGGAGAAAATAAACAACATAACTTGTATTTTATTTTATTAAACTACTTAAAGAACTACAACAGGTGAAGATTCCCACACATTTTTTTTTAAGAATAGTGATTAACCACACCCCCCCCCTCACTACTACTACTACTGCTGGCTGCTGCTACCTCCACTGCTGCTTCCGCCGGGGCTACTGTAGCTGGCGCTACCTCAACTTCTTTACTGGAGTGGTGGTTACAGCTTTCGTTGTTTTTTCGGGGGGAGGATAACAGGAATATTTCCTGTGACTCAACATCGAGGATGGAGTCGATACGGCGATTCGCTCCCGTTTCAAAGTCGAGGAGTGGCTCAATCCTCCGTTTAACTGAGGTTGATGCTGTAGGGGGTGGTGGAGGGGTGGAGGTGGAGCCGTATTCCTGAGAGTGTTTCTTCTTCCTGGGTGTGGCTGGTGGTGCTGGAGGTGTAGAACGAGAAGAGGTTCTTGGTGTGGTACCACCCTCTCCCACCACGGTGTCGAGCGTTATAGTAAGATTATCAGCACTTGGGTCGTCGAACGGGAGGGGCACCACTGATTGGGTAACAGCGGCAGGTCGTTTGAGGATGACTAACTCTTTGTTGAGTTTGGCGAGTTCTTGATGAAGAGACAGCAGCATGGGTCCAATGTCCTTGTTCCAGTTGACCATACCGTCGCGGGAAGCCCCTAAGCCGTAGGGTACCACTAGTCGAGTCATGGTTGGGGTGGCCGCCATTAAATTGCCCACCTTTGTTAGGCTCATCTTGAGCCAGTATCTGCGGTTCTTGGCGGTATCCAGGGTGACGTTAGTGACGTAGTGTGTGTCGGCGGAAGTCTGCACTTGTTCCTGGGCTATTGGGTTTGACTCGAAGGGGGCTCCTGCCCCGAATGCAGAAATCAACCCCACAAAAGTGGGCCTGAAGAAAAGGACGGGCTCCTCTATGAGATCTTGTCCGTCGGAGGGGAGTGGGGCTATCTTCACAACAATGTCCCCCGGGGTAGACCGACAACGAATTATTGCCCTATTGGCATTACCCAGTCCTTCACGTTCCACACGGGCGTAGGAGAACTTCTTCCAGATGACGGAAGCCAGTCCATAGTGTCGCACAACGGCAGCTGGGAGGTCATATATTATCACATCTCCCACCCCAAAGGCGTGGGAGTCAGTGATATCGTCGCCGATGGTTTTGATACAAGCCAGAGACATGGTGAGAGGGCGGTGCGAGGAGCGTGTCGACGACTGTAGTATAGTGTTCCAGGAGCGGCGGTGGGCGACCTTTAAATACACCTGTGACCCACCTGGGGGAGAGAGATGAAGGGGTGGGGGGTAGAGATCACCTTATGTGCCCATAGACACTCCGCCCAGACTCAAAGGCTGTAATCATATCACGATGTTGGAAGGTTAATTTTTCCATCTGCCAAATCTCTGTCTGGATCTCCTGAGATGAATACTCCTCATACTTTTTCACCGTTTCTCCAAATGACTTAAAAAACCGTTCTGGGGGAGCACTCAACACAAGACGGTCATAACAATCCCATAAGGCATATATCAATCTACTTTTGTGTTCGACAAACTTGTAGTAACGTTGAGTAGCAACCAAACGCTTCAATAGGGGAGATTTTTCTCCCACCTCTACTGCCGCAGGGGGGGGTAGAAGCTCTCTCCATGGTGGATACACAACTGAATATAATGTCGTTTAAGATGTGCTTCATATAGGTTTTTTTCCAATACGGTTCCCAATGGGGCCTCCTATGGATACCCCTACCCCCTTTTAACTGTGATCTGGCGCGAGAATTACGTATAAAGGATGGGTCTACACCAGCCACCTTCAGTAAAATCCTTACATCTGCCTTGTCAGCCGTCCTAAATTGTCCTTTAGTAAAGGCTAAAGTTTTAATTATATCTAAAATATTTAAATTTTGCACAGGCTTCAATAAATTCCCACGACTATCCCATACCACCTGTTGACTGTTTTGTTCAAACATGTTCAATAATGTTTTGACGTGGAGAATTTCCCCTATTTTAAAATACACATTTATTAAGTTGTCCAGACTTGGGTTTCGGGGTGTGGTGGTGGTGGTTTTGTGGCGAGTGGGCCCAGCAACAGCGGGCCCAGCAACAGCTACCCGCATCTCAGGCGGTAGAATGGAATGTATCCTTTTTTTTATTTGTTTTTTTAAAGGGCGACGGTCGCACCTGTCCCGCGTTTTTTGTTGAAAGAAGTAAGTAAGAAATTATCAAAAGAAGGCACCAAACCGGGAAGGCTATGTAGCACCATCAAAGACACAAAATAATCAGAGGGCGCTAAATATCACCAAGGATGCCAATACCCAACAAAACTCAACTGACTTAAATTTACTGTGAACGAGAAACAGCCAATGCTGGATCTCGACAACCACTGGATGAACTGGATTAAAGGACCCGAGAGCCATGAGGGCACTACGAGAGTCAACAACAACTACAAAGGAAGACTGACAACGAGAAAGTAGTAGACGAAGAGCATAGAGAATAGCATAAAGTTCCGCTGTAAAGATGCTAGTCTCCGGAGGCAAGCGACACATATAAGTGCGATCAGGAAAAACAACAGAGTAGCCAACACCGTCCGCTGACTTAGACCCATCGGTGAAGACAGAAACGGAGCGGGAGTGAGAAGAAAAGTGCTCGAGGAAAAGGCGTTTTAGAACCGTAGGAGGGGTAAAAGCTTTAGTGATACGGGTCAAGGATGTACAAAACCGCGGAAGAGGGACCCTCCACGGGGGCAAAGAAGGAACAACACGAGGAGAAACATCAGAAATACGAACGGAAAGAGAATCCTGCAGGCGAGATAACCGGACAGAAAGAGGGAGGTGGTGAAGAGGAACAGGAACCGCAGGAGGGGTAAAAGTTAAAGCACGACAGAGGCGAGAGGAAGGATGTTGCAAGGACCGCGCAAGATAGCGAAGACAGTAGCGATCACGGCGGTCCTGGAGAGACAGGAAGCCAGTGTCAACATACAAGCTAAGGACGGGAGTCGAACGAAAGGCACCAGAACTGAGGCGCAACCCAGTATGGTGCAAAGCATCAAGACGGCGAAGAGTAGAAGGAGAAGCAGACGAGTAAGCAGGGCAACCATAATCGAGCTTAGACAGGACGAGAGAGGAATGTAAAGCAAGGAGAGTGCGCCTATCTGCCCCCCAAGAAGTATGGGACAAGACCCGAAGGAGGGTAAGGGCCTTAGAGCACTCAACACGGAGGTAAGAGATATGGGGAGACCAAGACAAACGAGTGTCAAGGAATAACCCCAAAAGCTTCGCGGAATCTTTGTATTCAAGGGGATGACCATAAAGTGACAAAGAGGGACGAAGAACAACCCGTTTCCGCGTAAAAGCCATGGCACAAGTCTTAGAAGTAGAGAACTTGAAGCCATGATCAGTGGCCCAAGACGACACGGCATCAATTGCAAGTTGAAGCCGGCGTTGAAGGAGAGGCGAATCATCACCCTGACAACAAAGGGTAAGATCATCGACATAGAGAGCGGAGAAGACACCAGAAGGAAGAGAGGAAAGAAGACCATTGAGGGCAACCAGAAAAAGAGTAGTGCTCAGAACACTACCCTGGGGCACACCTTCGTATTGCTGAAAAGAGGGAGAGAGAGCGGTACCAAGGCGCACCCGAAAGGAACGACGAGAGAGGAAGCTGCGGAGAAAGAGGGAGATGACCACGAAGGCCAAAAGAATGAAGTTGAGATAGGATATGATAACGCCAAGTGGTGTCGTAAGCCTTTTCCAGGTCAAAAAGGACGGCAACAACGGAGGTCTTCGCAGCAAAAGCAGTACGAATATAGACCTCCAAGTTCACCAGGACATCTGTCGTGCTGCAGCACTTGTGGAAACCAAATTGAGAAGGGGAGAGGAGGTGATGGTGTTCCAGGAACCACATCAGACGAACGTTAACCATACGTTCAAAGAGTTTGCAGACACAACTCGTGAGAGCAATAGGGCGAAAGTCCTTAGGGGAAGTACCCAGAGACCCCGGTTTGCGAACAGGGAGGACAACGGCATCGAGCCAGTCCTCAGGGACTGACGACGACTCCCAGATCTGATTATACAGACTCAGTAAATACTGAGACGTGCTCGGAGGGAGATGGCGAAGCATCTCATAATGAATACCATCGGAGCCCGCCGCCGTAGAACCGCAGAGGGCCAGGGCAGAACGAAGTTCAGAGAGAGAGAAGGGATCATTATAGGGAAGCTGAAGATGAGTGCAGAAATCTAAAGGACGAGACTCAAGGACAGGTTTACGAAGAAGGAAAGATTGGGGAAGATGAAGACCAGAGCTAACAGAAGAAAAGTGGGAACCCAGTTTGGAAGCGACCTGCAACAGGTCCGCCACAAGAGTATCATGGAGGTGAAGGACCGGTGAAACATCGGGAACGAACTTACCCGCTATCTTGCGGATACGCTTCCAGATCTGGGCCAGAGGGGTTTCGGACGTAATTGTTGAGACATAAGATGCCCAACATTCACGTTTAGCCGTACGGATGGCCCTACGGGCCACCGCACTCGCTTTCCGAAAGAAAAGAAAAGAATCGGTCGTCTGCCTACGGCGGTGCCTCTTCCAGGCTGCACGCTTACAGCGGACAGCCCGAGCACAGTCCGCATTCCACCAGGGAACGCACTTCCGTGGACCCCGAGAGGAAGAGCGAGGAATAGAGCGGAGGGCAGCGTTGAAGACAGTGTCATGAAAAAGGAGGAGAGCGCGAGAGAGAGGCAGAAGGGAGAGGTCAGAGAGAGCAGCACTGAGGGTAAATAGGGTCCAGTCTGCCTTAGCAAACTGCCACCTAGGGAAAGAGAGGGAAGGGCGAAAAGAGAAAAAGGAAACAAGGATGGGGAAATGATCACTTCCATGGAGGTCATCAAGAACCTGCCACGTGAAATCTAAGTAAAGAGAAGAAGAGCAGAGAGAAAGATCAAGACAAGAAAGGGTGCAAGTCCGAGAGTCCAAATGAGTCGGCTCACCAGAATTCAGAAGAGACAGGGAAGAAGATAGGAGAAACGGCTCAAGGAGGCGACCCCGGGTATTAGTCAGAACGTCACCCCAAAGAGAATGACGACAATTGAAGTCACCCAGCAGGAGCACAGGCTCCGGCAAGGAGTCTAGGAGCTGTTTCAAATCAGGAAGAGAGAGCGGGACACTCGGGGGGAGATAAATGGAACAAACTGTGTACCATTTCCCCACAAAGATACGAGCAGCAGAACAATGGAGAGGCGAAGGAAAAAGTAAAGGAACAAAGGGAACATCTGCACGAATCAAGAGAGCAGAAGAATTAGAAGCCCCAGCAATGGCTGGGGGAGGGGGGAGAGAAAGGAATAGCCACGAAAACGACCAGGACGAGCACCAAGCATTGGCTCCTGGAGACAGACACAAAGGGGCGAAAACTGCGAAATCAGAAGTTGGAGTTCGAGGAAATTGGCGTAATAACCTCGAACGTTCCATTGAAGAATGGACAACGACGAGAAGAGAAAGGACAAAAACAGAGAACAAGGAAGAAACAAAGGCGAAAGAGCAACAGAGCACGTTAAAGAATATCAGGGTCAGGATCAGGGTCAGCAAAGTCAGGGTTAGGGGGCATGGGTAAACTGAGCAAAGACGGAGGGAAGGAAACGGGAGAACAGATCAGAGGTGGGCGGGCGGGGTCCGGAGGAGGAGGAGGAAGAGGAGGAGACAACGGAGAGGAGCAGTCAAGGACAGCAGTAGGAAGAGGGGGAGTAGAAAGAGGGGAGCGCACCCCAGCAAGAGCAGCAACCGAAAGGGAAGCAGGGGCCAAAGAAACCTCCATAGCAGGAACAGGGGGCGCAACCACTGAAACGGGAGGGGAAGGAGCAACAGAGCCAGAAGTAGGAGCTAAGGAAGAAAGCGAAGCCTTCTTACCCGCCGGGGAAGAGGAAGGAGAGGAGCCAGGCTTACGCTTCTGACTTAAAGAGACAGGTGTCCCAGCAACTACGTACCAGGCAACGGATTCCAGTGTCTCAACAGGAGAAGCCGAACGAGAGCACACACGACGGCCGTTAGGAGAGCGATGGACATCCGCCTGCACCGACAGACGGCGGGGAGAGCCGATAGATGGAGGAAGAGGATGGGAAGGAGGATCGGAGGGGGACGAGGAAGAAGACACAGGAGACATGACAGACCGGGTTGAAAGAAGGAGAACCCCAGACAGAGGACCAGGAGGGGGACCCCTCGGGAAAGAACTCAAAGGAACAGAGGAGGGGGCAGTGGGCGTATCAGGGTCCAAGGCCCGGAAACGGTTGAGAGTCTGAGGAAGGGGGGAAGGACGAGGAGAGGAAGAGCGCAACACGCGAGCATAAGAGATGTTAGTATAAGGCGGGAGCCGGCGAACCTGGCGCCTCGCCTCAGGAAAAGACAAATGCTCCCGGTGCTTCAGGTTAAGGACGGCCGCCTCAAGCTTGTAATGGACACAGGCACGGGAGAACGTAGGATGGGCCTCACCGCAGTTGAGGCAGCGAGCTTGGGGAGAAGTGCACTCCGACTTAGAGTGACCTTCACTCCCACACAAAGGACAGAGAGAGACAGTCCCAGAGCAGCGGAGGGCACCATGCCCAAACCTCCAACACTTATTACAAAGTCGAGGAGAAGGAATATACTCCTGGACAGAGCACCTAGCGCCAGCAAGAATGACAGAGGATGGAAGGGTCCTACCATCAAAGGTGATCTTCACAACGCGAAGGGGTTGACGGCGACGACCACGAGGGGGACGAGTAAACGAGTCAACCTGGAGGACAGAATGGCCTTGGGCATCAAGGATATGCCGAATATCATAGTGGCAATCCTGCAGATTCCGAACACCGGTTGCAACATGGGGTGGGAGGAGAATAGTGCCAACACTGGAATTCATCTGAACGTTCTTGGAGACCCGAACAGGGATCTCGCCAAGGCAAGATAAGGCAGCCAAGCGGGAAGCCGCATCCTGAGAAGGAGCAGCAACGACACGTGTACCGAGACGAGTGGGGTTGAAAGTAACACACGCATCCATGGAATCTACAAGATGCCGATGGAGGGAGAAATCGTCAGGAGGCGCAGAATCAAGAGGGAGGAGATCAAAGTATTTGGCCCATGAAGCAGGACCAAACAAGGCCTGATACGCATCAGCACGGGAAGGAATCGAGCGAGTGCGGTTGGGGCGCGAACGGCGTTGAGAACCCCTAGAGAGAGAGGGGTCAAAAGGCGCAGTAGTCACAACGAAAGACTTAGCCACACCAGAGGACGAAGTGGTCACCACCGGGGGCTGGAGGCTCGACCCAACCTCAGAGGAGGGAGGGGAGCTGGGGGAAGAAGTCAGGACGGTCAAAGGAGGAGCAAGGTCGGGGCCCAACGCAGCGGGAGCTACAGAGCCTGGTCTTCCAATACAGGCCGACTCGGGGGCTTGGTCGCCCACCCCACGAGCCTGAGAGGGTACAACGGAAACATTCAACGACATAGAGACGAAAAGTGACAAATTCATCCACGAATGTGCCCCCATACCCACCATGGAGCCACAATTAGAGGCAGGACACCCAACAGGAAGCTATCGCCGATCATGCCGGGACCCCCTAGGGGTGCGTCGTGAGTATACGCCCCACAAACGCCACCTTAAGAACCGTCAGTCCGTCGAGATCGGGTTCAGCGACGAAAGGGGGATTGACAATAAAAGGTTCCCCTCGCTCGAGACGTCGGGTACTACAGTTCTACGGGTGCAAGAGTATGCCTCCTCAAGCACCCGGGCGTCAAAATAGAAGAAGTCCAAAGAAATAATCCAAAACAAGCAAAAGGTCGGCAGGAAACGACAAGCAGATAGGAGAAGAGGGGGGAGAAAAACGAAACATAAGGAAAAGGAAAAGCGATCCGGCACAATTGGAGAAGACAGCAGCAGGAGTGCAAGGCCAGAAAAGGACAGAGGACTGCCCAACGGAGCATCACACTCCGGCAGCCGTCCACCAAGCCCCCTCACGACGCCAACGGGCCGGAAGGGGAGGGGGTTGTTGAAAGAAGCCCGCGGCAGCGGGCGCTGCGGGGGGGGGGGGGGAATATCTTTTAAAGGTTGTCTGACCAGTCCCCCTCGTCTGGTAGGGCTGTAACGTTCAAAGGAGCTACCGTGGCAACACCGTCCACAAGTTGTTGTTGCTGGTGGGGGTGTGGGGGGAGTGTCCACTCTCCCCACACCATCATCACCACCGCTAGAGTCACAGCCAAGGTGCTTACAGTTTTTTAAAGAGAAGGACTTATTTCCACCTCTACCACTGGTGGAAGAGGGTGGAGCCACCTCATTAAGAGGCGATGGAGTACTCTCGTTTTTATTAAATAAATATTTTTCAGCAACGAGTCGTGGTACTGGGTACTAGGCAATATTCTTTCACCATTTTTTTCTCTTCTTACGTAATTACTTTATTAGAGAGGAAATTAACGATACAGCCAAAGGTAACAGAGCTGCCAATATAGCACCACCTCTCCTAGAGGTTAAAATGATTTTCTTTTTGTACAATGGAGTTTTCTTACGTGCTACAGAACGAATGTCATTCTGATACCTCTGTAGTCCATTAATTATCTGAGGTTGAACTGGGATGTTTCGTTTCAGAAAATTGGCAAAAATTTCACAAATTGATTCAATTTCCTGTCGTTTTAAAGCCTTGATTAGTTTATTCCGCTTCTTGGGTGATAAATTGTTTAATAAAAATAACAGTTGATGGTGTTTCTCTACGAGAGAGTCCTGATGAACTGTCATTTTTTTTTCAAAATTTGACGATGTCTTGAGCTTTAATCCAGCAATTGCTGGAATCTGGGTACCCTCTCCACTTGACGAAATATTCTCTGTGTCCTTTCGATGTCTTCCTAGACTGTAATATCGTTATGGGAAAATAGTCTGCAAGCGTTGTTGGAATCAATTCTTGCTCATAAAACATACCACTGATCGGCTCGTTGGTTAAATCTTTGACTTTATAGGTTGGGATTGGTTGTGTTCTATCGATATGAGACACTTGAAATATTTCTTCTGTATTTTGGGGCCAAAAGCCCTTGTGAAATATATTCTTTCGCTTTGCTAGTTGTACATACTGCCCAACCTGCAGTTGTGGACTGATGGAAGTTATGGGGTGGTCATTGTTTAAATACATGACCTTAAACTGTCTTCGTATATCTTCAATGTTTTGCAACTTATGGATGGCATGTGGAGTATTTTTTAGTATTCTGTGGAAAGTGTGGTTGTATACATTCACAACTTTTGGAAGGATGTGAATGTATTGTAAAGAATTAGCCTGGGTCATATAATGATACAGTTTATGTTTTAAAGTTTTGATGGTCCGCTCCACTATACTAGATTTCATTTCCGAAAATACACTATATAACTTAATATTTTTCTTATTCAGATAATTTTGAACAGTCCTGTTGTAAAATTCTCTACCTCGGTCGGTGAATATTCGTCTTACCCCGTGAAACTGAGAGGTTTCCTCTAACATCTTCTTTAGAGCAGCTACCACATCCGTTGAATTTTTTGTTTTTAAAGTTTGAGTCTGCATTAGGGGAGAATAAACATCGACACAAATCAAAATATATTTTACACCACTATTGTATTTTTGTAAACTACAAAAGTCTCCCAAATCACAGGCAATTATGGTGCGGGGTTTAGGAGCTAATATTTTTCTCCGAGGAAATCTAACTAAATTTCTTCTGTGTAATGTGTAAGATCGTTCCCCACAGAGAAATTCCCTCACATCTGCAATACTGATGCTGGTGTCTTTAAGTCTGGCAGCCTTATACAATTTTTGAATTGATCCTGTGAAACCACCCAGGGTAGAAATGTCATTATAGATGG
>NW_027190258.1:0-25000 GCF_040958095.1 Procambarus clarkii | reverse complement strand
AGGGTGGGGGCCCTGGGGGATCTCTTTACTAGAATGGAATATTCCATCCCCCCAGCCTTTGCCACAGATCCTGTAGGTCTTCTAAGCAACTTTAGAGAACTATTCTCTAACGAAATAGAGAATTACATGAATTCTCTGGCGGGTCATGGCAAATTTACTTCATCATTGAAACTCCTCCTTGAAGTGAAGGTTACACTTTTAAAACAAGGTCTCACAGAAGATGATGACTATAGGGAACACTTCATAACGACACCTGCTAGGCTGGTAACTCTTGAGGAGGTGGGTGATCTTATTGATAGCTGGGTGAGTTATATGATTACACGTCTGGAGGATCTCCTTTCAGAAACAGAGGGGAGTGGTTTTATATTATTTAATGTTGATTTCCTCAAAATCGTTATCTGTAATGGTAGTGTAAGGTCAGTTTTGGGGGATTATGTCCCTTATCCCCCTTTTTAAGGGCGCGACATGAGGTCTTCAACCCAAACCCCAATGGTAACAATGGAACATGCATTATTCAATGCATTGCCGCTTTTCGGGCGTCACAACAAGGATGGAAATGGAAACGTATAGGAAGACTTGTAGAGTCTCACTCTAGGGTTAGGAAAATGGTCAAATACGAGCAATTATCTTTCCCTCTCGCATGGGAGGATATCTCTAAATTGGAAAATAGGAATAAACTCTCCATTTTTTTGTATTCAATTCACAAACATACAGACGCTGGCTATCACGTCTCTCTTTGTCGTCGAGGTAGCAGACAGTACTCAGACATAGTTCCATTATTATTATTGGGGGAGTCTCATGTAAGTCTTATTAAAGACAATAAGTTTTTGCGGAACTTTACCCGCAGCCACAGGCGAAAGACAGTCTTCTGTAGAAGCTGTCTTTCTGAATATCAAAATTCTAGTGAGCTGTTTCACCATTCTGTTTCCTGCGACATCATGCAGAAAATGATTTATCCCCAGGAGGGGGACACCCTTCATTTTAAAAATACAGGGAAAGGTTACCCCCCTTCCCATGTAGCTTATTTCGATTTCGAGTGTGTCCTAAGCACTGAGGATTGTCTAGGTTCTGTTACAGCCATACATAGGCCTATAGCATACAGCTATATAATTGTTGATAGGAACCACTCCGTCATTGATAAATTTACTTATTTTGGGGGGGATAGCGTCACTCATTTCATGGAGCGAGTTGCCACCAAATGGGAAATTATCAGATCCACCCTACCCAAATATGAAATAGACATGTCTCTTGAGGATATGGTTCATTTTAGGAGACAGACTCACTGTCAGTTTTGTGAGGAGGTATTTATACCCACCAATTTCAAGGTTCAACATCATGATCACCTTAGGAAAAAACTCAATTATATTGGAGCTCTATGTAATTACTGCAACCTCCGCCACAAGAATGCTCTAGAGAGTTTAGTCCTAATTGCCCACAATATGTCTTATGACATGGGCTTAATTTTGAGGGAGTTTGCCATGGGTTCAAATATTAAGAGCAATATCCTCATGAGGCAGGGGACTAAATATCTTAAGGTAGAAATAGGCAACCTTAAATTTCTTGATTCACTGGCTTTTATTACGGGCAGTCTTTCGTCCCTAGCAAAAACCCGCATTGATTCAGGCAGCCCCTTAACATTCACTCACTCAATGATAGAAGGTTTACCCGAAGAGAGTCACCACCTACTCTTAAAGGGTAAGCAGTTTTTCCCTTATGAATATGCCACAAAAATCAGCTGCTTTAATGATGCAACACTCCCCCCTATTGAAATGTTTTACAGCTCCCTAAACAAATCAACCATCACTTTGGAAGAATATAGACATTCTGAATTAGTATGGGAGGCTACAGGATATGAGTCATTAAAGGATTATCTCCTTATTTATTTAAGGTGTGATGTCGGTTTACTGGCTGACATTTTTACTCACCATAGGGTAATTCTAAATGATATATTTTCCTTAGAGATGACTCACTACTGTAGCCTTCCGGGTTACTCCTATGATTGCTTCTTGAAAAGTAGCAAAATATCGTTGGAGTTAAGTGCAGATGTGACGTTGCACAATCTCATATCACAAAACATACGAGGGGGTTTTACAACTGCAGTTAGGAGTTATGCCAGAGCTAACAACCGCTATGTCAACCCATCTTTTAACCCCCAGGAGGATAGGTCTTCTTTCTTACTATACTTAGACTTCAACTCCCTTTACGGGAGTTGTATGACTAAGAAATTACCCTATGGTGGTCTAAGAAGGTTGTCATCTGATGAGATGAACTCCTTCATTAGCGAAGGGAAGATAATGACAGAACAGCCATTCTCTTCTAACAAAGGGTACTGGCTATTAATTGACACCAAACACATAAGACCTGAAATAGCTAGACTAACAGACGATCTACCCCTTTGTTTACACCATAGGGGAATAAGTATGGAGGATATCTCACCATTTAGTAGGGGACTTCTAGAAACAAACAACATTACAAACCTTCCTAAAAAAAAATATTAAGTTGGAAGGGGATCATCTCCCCAAGAAACATTATTTCATATCTCTACACCTCTTACAGTTATTTATTGAGATAGGTCTTGAAGTAGGGGCTATTCATGCCATTTATGAGTTCCGCCAGTCTGATTTTATGGCAGAATTTGTTAACACCAACGTTAACAATAGAAATGCTTCCACCAGTAACGATAGGAAAACACTCTTCAAATTACTGACGAACAGTGTTTTTGGTAAAACACTACTGAACCCAGCCCATTATGCCATTGATACCAAACTAGTGACTTCAGCTAGGGTCTTTTTACGAGAGGTGAAGAATCCTCGCTTTAAACGTATGGTGCATTTAGGTGACAATAAATTATTGTCTGTCAGTTCCAGACCATTCATTAAAATTACTCATCCTAATTACATTGGGTTCCAGATTCTTGAGCTAGCAAAATACAGTTTGTACCATTTTTGGTACAGGGTACTTAAGAACCACTATTCAGATAGGGCAGCACTGATATACAGCGATACAGACAGTTTCATCTTCAGTTTAATGACTGAAGATGTCTTTAACGAGATGGGGAAAGAACCCCTTAGATCATGGATCGATACCAGTAACTTCCCTGAAACTCACCCCTTGTATGATCCTTCTAAAAAGGGTGTTTTAGGTCTTTTAAAGTCATAGGTTTCAGATAGACACATCCTTGAAGTTGTAGCTCTCAAGCCCAAAATGTATAGTTTGCTGTTGCACAACAATTCAAATTCCATTGCCGCTAAGGGTATCCCCCGCGCTGTGCAAAGATCTTTAACTCATAGACATTTTAAAGAAACCCTTCACAGTAATGCAGTAGTAAATACTTTCCAATACTACCAAATTAGGAATTTAGGACGGCAAATGGTCACCACCCATAATACTAAGAGGGGTTTAAGTGCATTTGATGATAAACACTCTTACTAAATAAATACAAAAGCCTAGACTATGGCCATCCAGACATACCACCTGACCCCCACCCATCCTCCTCAACCCAAGGGGTGACCGCTGGAAGTGAAAGTGATGACGTCATCGAGCCACAAGGGAAGGAAGGGCGACACCCTTCCAGTGAGAGTGAATGCTATGACGACAGTAGCCCCCTAGGAGAGGAAGAAGAACCACAACACCTCTTTCTCCCTCTGGATGATGACTCATCGTCATCATCACCCCAGGAGGGGGAGGAAGACCCCACAACAGACCTGTGGGCATGGAGGAGGGGTCTAGTTAGACAATATTATGGGGGGGAATTAGATTACGACTACGTTTAAGCCACTATGTACTTTTGTTAATATATTGTATAAAACAAGTGTTATTTCTTTTTCACCCACTTTTATTTTGAGTATATATATATCCTATATAGCTCCGGACATATATGCACATAGTCCTGGAGGGGCCATTCAGACTTGTTCGAATATATATAGCCTTAATTAGTCCTATATAATGACGTAGTGTTTAAACGGAGATACCCAGTGTAAGTGAAATATGGCGGGGGCGCACCGTAGACTACAATTTGAGGTGGGTCTATCTGTCACCCCGCCTCTGATTCCTTTGTCTGATAAGTACCCCCCATTGTTTGTGAAGTGCCCCTATCTGGCTCGGATTATACTACTACTACTGCTACCCTTCACTACCTCAACCCCCCACCAATGCCACCCTCCACTACCGCCACCCTCCACTATCGCAACCCTACACTACTGCCACCCTTTACTACCAGCACCCTCCACTCCTGCCACCCTCCAATACCCCCACCCTCCACTACCACCACCCTACACTACTGCCACCCTCCACTACTGCCACCCTCCACTACTGTCACCCTGCACTACCGCCACCCTCCACAACCTCAACCATCCACTACTGCCACCCTCCACTTCGACCAACATCCACTACTGCTACCTTTCACTTCTGCCACCCTCCACTTCTGCCACTCTCCAATACTGCCACCCTCCACTACTGCCACCCTCCACTACTGACACACTATACTACTGCCATCCTCCAATACTGCCACCCTCCACTACTGCCACCCACTACTACCACCACCCCTGCTTCCACCACCCTTCCCTACCACCACCCTCAACTACTGCCACTTTCTACTTCTGCCACCCTCCACTACCGCCACCCTCCACTATTGCCACCCTACACTACTGCCACCCTTTACTACCTCAACCCCCCACTACTGCCACCCACCGCTACCGCCACCCACCACTACCGCCACACTCCACTACGGCCACACTCCACTACCGCCACACTCCACTACCGCCACACTCCACTACCGCCACACTCCACTACCGCCACACTCCACTACCGCCACACTCCACTACCGCCACACTCCACTACCGCCACACTCCACTACCGCCACCCTCCACTACCGCCACCCTCCACTACCGCCACCCTCCACTACCGCCACCCTCCACTACCACCACCCTTCACTTCCACCACCCTCCACTACCGCCACCCTCCACTACCGCCACCCTCCACTACCGCCACCCTCCACTCCTGCCACCCTGCACTAACGGCACCCTCCACTACCGCTACCCTCCACTTCCGATACCCTCCACTACCGCCACCCTCCATTACCGCCACCCTCCACTACCGCCACCCTCTAACACCACCACCCTCCATTACTGCCATTCTCTTCTACTACCACCCTCCACTACTGCCATCCTCCACTATCACCACCCTCCCATACTGCCACCCTTCACTGCTGCCACCCTGCACTACCGCAGCCCTCCACTACCTCCAACCTCCACTACTGCCACCCTACACTACTAAGACCACCATCCACTACTGACACTATACTACTGCCACCCTCCACTACTACCACCCTCCATGACCACCACCCTCCACTACTGCGACCCTTCACTACTTCAACCCCCCCACTACTGCCACCCTCCACTACTGCCACCCTCCACTACCGCCACCCTCCACTACCGCCACCCTCCACTACCATTACCCTCCAGTACCACTACCCTCCACTGCCGCCACCTTCCACTACTGCCACCCTTCTCTACTGCCACCCTCCACTATCACTCCCCTTTATTACTGCCATCCTCTACTACTGCCACCCTCCACTACCACCACCCTCTACTACTGCCACCCTTCACTGCTGCCACCCTCCACTACTGCCACCCTCCACTACCGCCATCCTCGACTGCAGCCCCCCTCGACTGCTGCCACCCTCCACTACCACTACTCTCCACTACTGCCACCCTTCACTGCTGCCATCATCCACTACTGCCACCCTCCACTACGACCACCATCGACTACTGCCACCCTCCACTACTGCCACCCTCCACTACCGCCATCCTCGACTGCCGCCACCCTCCACTACCACCACCCTCCACTACTGCCACCATCCACTACTGCCACCCTCCACTACCGCCATCCTCGACTACCGCCACCCTCCACTACCGCCACCCTCCACTACGACCAACATCCTCTAATGCTACCCTCCCCTACTGCCACCCTCCACTACTGCCACTCTCCAATACTGCCACCCTCCACTACTGCCACCCTCCATGACTGCCACCCGCCACTATTGCCACCCTCCACTACTGCCACACTTCACTACTTTAACCCCTCACTACTGCCAACCTCCACTACTGCCACCCTCCACTACAGGCACCCTCAACTACCACCACCACCTTACACTACTGCAATCCTCCACTACTGCCACCCTTCACAACTGCCACCCTCCCCTACCACCACCCTCAACTGCCACCCTCTTCTACTGCCACCCTACACTGCTGTGGCTCTCTCCACTGCTGCCGCCTTGCACTACTGCCACCCTCCACTACTTCCACCTTCCACTGGCATCACTCTCCACTACTGCCACTTTCCACTACCTCCACCATCAACTACTGCTACCCCTCACCTACTGCCACCCTCCACTACTGACACACTATAGTACTGCCACCCTCCACTACTGCCACTCTCCACTACCGCCACCTTCCACTACTGCCAGCCTCCACTGCCAACACCCTACCCTACCACCACCCTCCACTACTGCAACCCTCCACTACTGCCACCCTCCACTACTGCCACCCTCCATTACCTGAGATGCATCATCTAACATAACGTGATTCCCTGGAAAACGACTCAATTGTTGAATGAACAACAAAGTTAAGATATAACAAGATGTAAGTAATTCGAGAAGTCTGAGTACTGTAGGTACTATAGCAATTTCATTGCTTATTATATGTGAATGTCCATCCATCGCTTCTATCAAGTTTAGAAATACTCACTCATTGTTGGTGTTTAGGGAGGTAAATGAAGCTAATTACGAAACTAGCTTTCACAATGACATTTGGTGGTTGGTCGCTTTGCAAATTATAGTAGATTCTATATCAATTTTATTCGTTATTTTACGTGAATGAATGAATGTGTGCCTGCATACATTGCCTAAATAAAGTATGTAAATATACGTCGGTGGTGTTTAGAGGGGTGAATGAATCATTTGAAATCTAATTAGGAAACTAGCATTCAAATGGAGAGGGGGGAGAGTGCAGGTGCGGTTGAACTTGGGTGGGTTCTGGGTTTCGTTGACGTATATATTATAGGTGAATGTGTGCATCGAATGCTGGATTGAAGTATATAAATACACATTGTTAGTGTGTATTGAGGTAAATGATGGATTGTAAAGCTAATCTAGACACTAGAATTCACTTTGAGGCTAGTGGCGGGCAAGTGTGGAAGTGGCAAACGATCGTTGAGCTGGCGTGTAAGACCGCACCACAGCAACACCTCCCTCCATCTCACCTCGAATTTCGTCATTATTACGCATTGGTACATTCCAGCAATGGTAAATTAAATAGATAAACGTCTAATCTTGATGTATGTATGTATGAATATAATTTCGCCGTCAGAGCCGACTAAGGAATTCCGAGTGATATACACACACACTCCTCCCTCCCTCACTCACAAGGGAGAGTGAGTAATTCTGTAAAAAAAAAGAAGAGCATGCCAACAATGGGTAACTATTATAGTTAGGTTCTCGATCATAGTAAACCCGTTGATTTAGAGTTGATTTGCACAATGACCACGTCATATTAGATGCCATTTAAATAGCAAATCCAGTTCTCCACTAAACGCAGACACAAGCCTAACACTATTCAACCCATCTCTACCAGCCTTTTCATAACAAACCACTAAGCTACCTAAACCAGTTTCCACACTTATATAAATAGAGAAAAACTTCACCCTATATAACCTATCTCAGAAAAGAAAAGAAAATCAATTAATATTGCACCAACTGGCAACCCCCCATTCATAAAATCAACTTCTTTCTTTCCAAACCATCGTATTTGCTCACATAATCTTCAATCAAAAGATATTAAATGATATTACTCAACTTCTTTCTCCTTCCTTCCTTCCTTCCTTCCTTCCTTCCTTCCTTCCTTCCTTCTTTCCTTCCTCTAACTCGTTGCAGTTGTTTAGCTTCGACCCATCAAACCCGGACTCGACTGACTCACTTCTGCTGCTCGTTCCAAGGCTTTTTCCTCATACGATGCTGGCTGGTGTGAAATAATTACTGCAAATCAAATTAACACGATTCATTAATGAACATAACCAATTAACATCATCGTCTCCTACTTGATTTTGACTAGTTGATAGGGTTGTTTTTGGTCTCCCCGAAGGGAGTGGACCGATCCCAGAGGTACTGCAATACCGGGCCGATCCGCGGCAAAGGTGGAGCAAGCTCCTAGCACTTTGCCATGTTGCAAAAATCAGTTTAATATCGAGGATCCCACATGGGGATCGTATCAGATATTAAGCTGATAAGAACAGATTATTTGTTTATTGAATAATGTTACAGGAGTTGTACATAATGCCTTGTGACAATTCCCACAGAGGGCTGCATATGGAAATTTTACAATGGAACTCATAATAATGCAAATTCCTGAAACAAACAGCATAGACATATTCTGAAAGAAATGGCATGGTCCTGCAAGAGATAGCACAAATAAATGGAAATCAATACTGCCGGGCGCCGGTCACGTGTTCGATGTAGATCATCCTCGACCATCGAATCGTATCGGTGACGCAGAGCTTCCTGAAGAGCTTCTGGTACTTCTTGGAGGCGAGCCTGTTCATCAACTTGTCATTCCTCGGATCGTACGAGCCTAGTGAGCCCATGACGAAGGCGTGGACAGTAACCTGCTTGTAGGTCCGTCTCAGCGCAGCTGCAATCGGCGCATATTTCTGCTCCTTTCGCAGCCTGGCTTCATCCAGGGAGGCTTCGCCGTTCTCGAAGGGGCACGTCACGTCGACGAGGAGGACTTCTCCATTCTTCTCGAGGACGATGTCCGGCCGTAGGTTGCTGTCGATGCCAGGGATCTGCTGATTCGCCGTGATGACCTTCCAGAATCGT
Source organism: Procambarus clarkii (assembly GCF_040958095.1). Lineage (NCBI taxonomy): Eukaryota > Metazoa > Arthropoda > Malacostraca > Decapoda > Cambaridae > Procambarus > Procambarus clarkii. Next base: position 16,128 of record NW_027190258.1, on the reverse strand, counting down.
CCTTCAGCAGCTTTCACGATCCGTTGAACTAGTGCATTGTGGCGCTTGTTCATGGGGTTGGACAGCCTCATGCAGTGGTTAAGAACATGTGGTAGAGTCTCGTTTGGGTTCCTGCAACGCCTGCAACGTTTGTCAGAGTTAACATTGAAGCGCCTTGCTCCATTGAGGGGGAGGAGATTATGCCTAGCCCTGTGGATGAACCTCCAGTCTGCGAAGGTAGTGAATGCTCCGTCGTAGATGAAGGAGGACGAGGCTCGGACTTTTGCGACTTGCTTCATCACTTTTCCTTGGTCCGGCTTGTCCTGCAGGCGTTCGTCTCTGAGTCCACGATGGTGATTGCGGATGTTCCTTGCCACGAGTCTTCTCTCCTTCTTTGTCATGGTCCGTTCCCCGCATGTTAGTGCTAACTCTTCGCCGTCGGCAGACCATTTCGTGTCTAGTCTTGCTGATGCATTTCTTGCTCTGGACCAGACTGTTTCGTGATCAGTCGGCCGCTGAGCCATTGCTTCCTTGGACAGGTATTGGCAGACATTCACTAATGTAGCGTCTTCTCGTAGTCTCCGGGTCACGACCTTGGTGCAGTCCTCTCTCGCGATGTTTCTTGTGTCTTGGTCCGGCGTAGTAAGAAGTTTGAAGGCCGAATCAATCACAAACACGTCTGAGTCCTCTGCAGCAAGGGGGATTCCACAGGAGCCTGCCGCTGCGCTGCCATATTGGTAGTCATTTGTAGCTCGGGTCGGGAGATAGAGTGTTGACTTGATTAATTTCCTTAGATGATCATCAAGCTCCTGCCAGTCTCCCTTCCTCAGCTGCCACGTTCTCATGGCGAATACCGTCGTGGGGAATACAAAGGTCTTTAGAGCATCAATCCTTTGCCAGGGCGCCAACTTGCTGGTCAGTATGGCTTCCCCCAGCTTCTTGAATTCGTCAATTGCTGTAGAATTTGGCAGTAGGTGGAATCCTACTGGCCGGCCAAGGAACTTAGTTTCTTCGCCGTTTCTACGGCAGTTGATGTTCGTCTCGCCGATGTTGAAGGTCGTATTTCTCATTCCCCTTGGCTGTCTCCCAGACATATGCATAGAGGAGCATTTTCTGGGGTTTAGAGCCAGTCTCAGGTCCCCACAGGTCGCCGTTGTGACGTCCAGGAGGCTCTGTAGACCTGCTTCAGTTCTGGCCAGCAGTGTGATGTCATCTGCATAGGCCAGGCAGGGGTGTTTGAAGTCAGGATCGGTATCAAGGCCAGTTGCAATGGCCGTTCGTAAGATAGGTTCAATTGCAATATTGAACAAGAGCCCACTGATAGGGCAGCCTTGGCGGACTCCACAGTGCACATGAATGACGTTCGTTTCACCATCGGCCGTCATGATCCTCGTAGAGTTGTCCCTTGTGCTGCTCTGGACGACGTCGATGAAGGCTTGTCCTGCACCCATCCGGCGGAGGGAGGCGTCGATCAGCTCGGCTGGCACTGATCCAAACGCGTTCGTCAGGTCCAGCGACGCAATGTAGACGTCACTGTTTCCTCCTCGTGCTTCGTCAAGGTAGTGCTGGAGGATGAAGTTGTGCTCCAGCACGCCGTCCGTTGGCATAAACCCCTTCTGGGCGTTGCAAAGTGCATTGTTGTGCACGATCCAGCTTTTCAGACGGGCAGCCAAGCACCCTGTGTACAGTTTGTATATGGTACGACACAAGGCGATTGGGCGCCAGTTGGTGATGGCTTCAGGGTCCCCATCTTTCGGGATCAGGATAGTTCGCGATGTTTTCCACGACTGGGGTATTCACTTGTGGTGCAGGCAGATGTTGAATATTGCTGTGAGAACCTTGCACTCTGGGTCGACTTGTTGCCAGTGTCGGTACGTTATTCTGTCGTCACCCGGTGCAGTGTTCTCTGATTTTGACAATCTAATTTCCACTTTGCCCTCCCTAAACGCAGCCACGTTGAGTTCTGCACGATCGTCTGGCGGTTCAGGGATTGCTTGTAGTGCTTGGGGGTCGTCTAGTGCTGGCCTGGGGGTCGTCTAGTGCTGGCCTGGGCGCCAGCATCTCTGTGAAGTACTTCTCAACGTCCTCGCTCGAGATTTCACATCTTGCACTCTCCCCGGCGGTGATAAGTCGGACTGCTCACCTCCTGTTGTTCCTATAGAGGCGCTGGATCGATTTACAGTCATTTACATCGATCACTGGGGGTGCTTGCCGTTCCCCGTCAGTCCGAATGCGGAAGCGTGCGTGTACTACTTCAGTGATTTCTTCAAGGAGGCGGGTGAAGCCCTCCCAGTCAGGGGTCCGGAGGAGGGCTAGTAGGGGGTCGTAAAACACCTCTAGCACCCATTCTTGTGCTGCGTCGTTGGTGTGACGCTGCAGTGGCTCTCCTGGGATCTCATGATCATGGTGGGGCGAAGCATCAACATCTTCATTGTCAGAGTTGTTGGTGCTGGTTGCTGGAGAAGCTGGGTCACCCCCATCGTCATTGTCTGGCTCAGGGGGGTAGGTGAGGGCATGTCTGGGAAGGGTATCACCGTCACAACAGATGAGAGCGGGTGAGCTCTCTGTGGTTGCCTAAGCCGGGGTGGTGACAGGGCCGGTGAGGGTATTGGGCTGTTGGGCGTCGGAGATAAGCTGGCTGGGGTGAATATCAGTGGTGCAGGCGCCTCAGCAGAGCTGGAGATGACAGCAGGGGCCGGGTCGTCAGGGCTGGGTGTTGGTACTTGGCCAGGGTGTCGTCGTCCGTCGTCTGGTGGTGGGTCAGGCTGTCGTTGCACCCTGTCTAGTGCAGGCTGCCTGGCCGCTCGGCGGGCTTCTCTGGTTGCTTGACGGGAGTGCATTTCCCTGTGGCTCATTATGCCAATTTTGGAATTGCACGAGAACCCACAGCCGCGGGCATCGCACTGGAACGACAAGGGGCAGTCGTCCAGGGTCCTAGCAGCCCGAATTTCTCGTAGGCGGGCACAGGTGTGGGTCGTTGGTCGTTTTCGTAGGGTTGAGCTGCAGCCGGCGCATTTGTATATTAATTCTGAAATGCGGAGCCCATGGCCACCCTCCAGGTGTCGTTGCAACGACACACGCTGGCTGGTCTACGCCTGTGATAAGTGGACGTGGGCGCAGGGCGTTTCTGTGCACTTAGTGTCTAGGGAGTGGGAACAAGATGGTGAGGGCTTCCCCTCGTCTCTGCGGCTGCTGGTCAGGGCTAGGTTCGTTGTCGTTGTCGTCGTTCCCCCTGAGGGCTGGTGGCGCCCCTTGAGGGGCCTCTGGGGTGTTGTCGTTTCCTGCTGGGGCTGATGAGGCCGATGAGGCCTGGGAGCGACTGTCGTCATCACTGCTGGTGCCAGTCTCTCTTGCTATATAGCGGAAGACGAATCTCTGGTTCCTCTGCCTGTGAATGTTAACGTCGTCCCAGAAGTCAACGTCGTTGTCTGCATTTGTGTTAGAAGCAGTATTGTCGCTGGTCCGACCCCCAAAATAGTCTCCTGAACCGTGACTGGCCGGGCGTCGTCGCTGGGGTCGGCCCGAGTAGGGGATGTGTTGGTATTGCCAGGGCCAGCCCTTAAGGGCTCATTGTAGGCACCAGCCCTTAAGGGCTCGTTGAGGGAGCCAGCCCCAGGGCTAGTGTCGCTGAAGCCGACCCCCGGGTTTGCGTCGCTGGTGCCGACCCCCGGGCTTGCGTCGCTGGTGCCGACCCCCAGTTCCATGTCGCCAGCCAACCCTGGTTGTGAGCTGGATCTCAAGTGGGAAGCGCCGGCGCCTATCCCATGGGCTGACATGCTTTCGTCACTGAAGCCGACCCCAGATGCAAAACTATAGAACGGCTTCCTGGGTGGAGTCGTCCTCGATGTCATCATGTTGGTGTCGTCCTCGGGGCTGGTAGCGTCATGGGTCAGCCTCCCAGTGGTGTCCTCCTGGTTGGTGCCACTCGGGTCGACCCCACCCAGGGCCAGCCTTCCAAGACTGACCTCAGAGCGGGGGAGTAAGGTCCTCCTCGAGGCCGCCTCGCCAAGGGCGACCCCGGTATCGTCGTCGCCGGTATCGTCGTGGGTCAGCCTCACAGCGCTGACCCCCTTGTCCTCATCTCGGGTGTCGACCCCACCCGGAGCCAGCTTCACAGGACTGACCCCAGGGTGGGGGAGTTTGGTCCTCCTCGAGGCCGCCTCGCCAAGGGCGACCTCGGCACAGCCGTCGTCATTAGAAGCGTCATCCTTGTCTCGAGCGTCGACCCCACCCGGAGCCAGCCTCACAGAACTGACCCCAGAGTGGGGGAGTGAGGTCCTCCTCGAGGCCGCCTCGCCAAGGGCGACCCCGGTGGTGCTAGTGGAGTCATAGGGTGGCCTTATATTCACACCCTCACCTCGTGCGTCGACCCCACCCTGAGCCAGCCTCACAGGACTGACCCCAAAGTGGGGGAGTATGGTCCTCCTCGAGGCCGCCTCGCCAAGGGCGACCCCGGTGTTGTCTGTAGAGTCACAGGCTGGTCTCACAGTGCTGACCGTCCCGTTCCCATCTCTGGCGTCGACCCCACCCGGAGCCAGCCTCACAGGACTGACCCCAGGGTGGGGGAGTATGGTCCTCCTCGAGGCCGCCTCGCCAAGGGCGACCCCGGTGTTGTCGGCAGCGTCACGGGCCATCCTTACAGTGTCGACCTCCATGGCTCTACCTCTCGTGTCGACCCCACCCTGGGCCAGTCTCACAGGACTGACCCCAGGGCGAGGGAGTATGGTCCTCCTCGAGGCCGCCTCGCCAAGGGCGACCCCGGTGTTGTCGGCAGCATTACGGGCCAGCCTCGAGGTTCCACCTCTCGCGTCGACCTTACCCTGAGCCAGCCTCACAGGACTGACCCCAGGGCGGGGGAGTAAGGTCCTCCTCGAGGCTGCCTCGCCAAGGGCGACCTCGGTGTTGTCTACAGGATGGGCCAGCCTCACATCGTTGACCCCCGCGTTTCTGCTCCCAGCGTCGACCCCACCCCGAGCCAGCCTCCCAAGACTGACCCCAGAGTGGGGGAGTATGGTCCTCCTTGAGGCCGCCTCGCCAAGGGCGACCTCATGACCAGCGGTCGTCGTCATCCACGTGGTCGATTCGTCTAAGTCGATCACCAGACAGTCGTCACTGGAGTCGTCCCTGGAATCGTCATCTTCCACTTTCACATCGATGGGGTCAGGGCAGGCAGTCGTCTTCGAGTCGTGGTCCATCTTGAGCACTGAGGCCGACTCACCAAGGTCGACCTCGGGTCCCACCGTCGTCGCTGGTCCATCTTTCAGGCGGCCAGTGTGGTGTCAGTACTGTGGGTTGTGTTTGTGGGCAGCGACCTGGGTTGCCGCCTGCAGGGTTTGGTCCTCCTCCACCCATGGGACCGTCAGCCTTGAAGGCCGTCGCGGATCCATCACAAGTGATAGAAGCACGAGGCCGTGACTGGGACAGAGACAGACATTGACTATGTTGCCCCATTAACTCCGAAAAACGGGCGTGCGGACGACAACACAATCAATGTGAACATAGTCTATGTTCATCCTCCAGCACCTGGCTCAAGGCACAGATGTGGAGGAAAACAGAGTCTATGGTCTCTCCTTCAGGCGACTGGCCCCGGACAAGCCAGCCCCTGAAGGTCGACGGCAATCACGGGGGACTTGCCGTCTTGCCAGCCACTATGTAAAGTTTGAGGAGCTTGCTCCCCCCTTTACCAGTGATCGGTTCTGGGCTAACTCCCAAATCCGCCACTAGATGGCTGGACGGTCGGTGTTGGTGGAAGCGCGCTCGCTGATTGGACCGGCCCTTTAACTCCATACCCGGAGGGGAAGTTCGTGCGGACAACGACACAATCTATGCAAGCATAAATTGAGTTTCCCTCCGAGCTCCTTGAGCCTTGTACAAGGCAGAAGCTCAGAGAGAAACGCAATTTAATGCGTTTCCCACCAAAAGACTGGCCCCGGACAAGCCAGTCGGTGGAGGTGGACAGCAAGCCGTGAGGCTTGCTGTCTCACCGGTGGAGGCGGATGGGCGATGCGGCGACCCAATTCCTTCCCCCTACAGGTAGTTTTAAGACTACCAGGATCGCTAAAGTGTAGATTATACTATCCCTTTAACCCCTTGCGGACGTGCGGACGATAGTACAGTACTACACTTTGATCTTAGCCAAAAGGCCGAGAAGCGATAGGATGCATGGTTGCTCTGCAACACCAGGCAACAATTGCGGCTAGAAACCACGTAGCGAGTTTCAATTGCAAAAGGGCATGTGATTATCGTTGAGTAATATTCGAATTCAAGCATACATATAAACGCCATGCAGTAAAGGCTTTAACCATTTCTTACCTGATCAATGAATTTATATATATATGCAAATTCATGATATTACATGGTTTCATTCATGAGTAGTGAATATGTAACTGGCGGCAAAGTGGTAAACAGACTCGCGTGGCGTTTCACGAATTCGCTCCTGGCCAGGGAGTATAGCGCTTAACTCTAATACATAAACCTCCATTTGTCATGTGTCTTAAGGTAGCTACAGCTTTTGAAAAGTACAATAACGAATTAAAAGTGCAAGGGGCCTGTTACGCCAACGCTCGTCAAAAAATATAAATAGGAGACGTTCTCTCTCTGATACCATAACAGAAAACGAACAGCACTATTACGCGCCAACTATTCCATTTTTGTATATATATCACGACTTTTTCACATCTAACACTTTGCTTGATACATCGTTTTCATAAACCGGAGACGAGGCGAAGCGAGGCAGGGCTGGGTGGCGAGAGGCTAGAGGCTAGAGGCTAGAGGCTAGAGGCGAGAGGCGAGAGGCGAGAGGCGAGAGACGAGAGACGAGAGACGAGAGACGAGAGACGAGAGACGAGAGACGAGAGACTAGAGACTAGAGACTAGAGACGAGAGACGAGAGACGAGAGACTAGAGACTAGAGACTAGAGACTAGAGACTAGAGACGAGAGACGAGAGACGAGAGACGAGAGACGTGACGTGACGCCATGCCATGCCATGCCATGCCATGCCATTCAATGCCTTGTGATTCAATACCATGCAGTTCAATGCGATGCGATGCAATTCACATGCGATTCGATGCCATGCGAGGCGAGGCGATGCATCATCTAACATAACGTGATTCCCTGGAAAACGACTCTGTTGTTGAATGAACAACAAAGTTAAGATATAAGAAGATGTAAGTAATTCGAGAAGTCTGAGTACTGTAGGTACTATAGCAAATTCATTGCTTAATATATGTGAATGTGTAAGGAATCCATCCATCGCTTTTACCGAGTATACAAATACTCGCTCATTGTTGGTGTTTAGGGAGGTAAATGAAGTATTGCAAAGCTAATTACGAAACTAGCTTTCACAATGACACATTTGGTGGTTGGTCGCTTTGCAAATTATAGTAGATTCTATATCAATTTTATTCGTTATTTTACGTGAATGAATGAATGAATGAATGAATGAATGAATGAATGAATGAATGTGTGCCTGCTTACATTGCCTAAATAAAATATGTAAATATACAGACGGTGGTGGCGTTTAGAGAGGTGAATGAATCATTTGAAATCTAATTAGGAAACAAGCATTCAAATGGAGAGGGGCGAGAGTGCAGGTGCGCTTGAACTTGGGTGGGTTCTGGGTTTCTTTGACGTATATATTATAGGTGAATGCGTGCATCGAATGCTCGATTGAAGTATATAAATACACATTGTTAGTGTGTATTGAGGTAAATGATGGATTGTAAAGCTAATCAAGACACTAGAATTCACTTTGAGGCTAGTGGCCGACTGGCAAGCGTGGAAGTGGCAAACGATCGTTGAGTTGCCGTGTAAGAGCACACCAAAGCAACACCTCCCTCCCTCCATCTCAACTCGAATTTCGTCTTTATTACGCATTGGTACAGTGCAGCAATGGTAAATTAAATAGATAAACGTCTAATCTTGATGTGTGTGTGAATATAATTTCGCCGTCAAAGCCGACTAAGGAATTCCGAGTGATATACACACCACTCCACCCTCACTCACAAGGGAGAGTGAGTAAGTAATTTCGTAAAAAAAAGAGAAGAGCATGCCAACAATGGGTAACTATTATAGTTAGGTTCTCGATCATAGTAAACCCGTTGATTTAGAGTTGATTTGCACAATGACTACGTCATATTAGATGCCATTTAAATACCAAATCCAGTTCTCCACTAAATGCAGACACAAGTCTAACACTATTCAACCCATCTCTACCAGCCTTTTCATAACAAACCACTAAGCTACCTAAACCAGTTTCCACACTTATATAAATAGAGAAAAACTTCACCCTATATAACCTATCTCAGAAAACAAACAAAATCAATTAAAATTGCACTAACTGGCAACCCCCCATTCATAAAATCAACTTCTTTCCTTCCACACCAACCATCGTATTTCTTTGCTCGCACATAATCTTTAATCTAAAGTTATTAAATGATATTACTCACCTCACTCTCCTTCTTTCTCCTTCTTTCTCCTTCCTTCCTTCCTTCCTTCCTTCCTTCCTTCCTTCCTTCCTTCCTTCCTTCCTTCCTTCCTTCCTTCCTTCTCTCTAACTCGTTGCAGTTGTTCAGCTTCGACCCATCAAACCCGGACTCGACTGACTCACTTCTGCTGCTCGTTCCAAGGCTTTTTCCTCATACGATGTTGGCTGGTGTGAAGTAATTACTGCAATTCAAATTAACACGATTCATTAATGTACATAACCAATTAACATCATCGTCTCCTACTTGATTTTGACTAGTTGATAGGGTTGTTTTTGGTCTCCCCGAAGGGAGTGGACCGATCCCAGAGGTACTGCAATACCGGGCCGATCCGCGGCAAAGGTGGAGCAAGCTCCTAGCACTTTGCCATGTTGCAAAAATCAGTTTAATATCGAGGATCCCACATGGGGATCGTATCAGATATTAAGCTGATAAGAACAGATTATTTGTTTATTGAATAATGTTACAGGAGTTGTACATAATGCCTTGTGACAATTCCCACAGAGGGCTGCATATGGAAATTTTACAATGGAACTCATAATAATGCAAATTCCTGAAACAAACAGCATAGACATATTCTGAAAGAAATGGCATGGTCCTGCAAGAGATAGCACAAATAAATGGAAATCAATACTGCCGGGCGCCGGTCACGTGTTCGATGTAGATCATCCTCGACCATCGAATCGTATCGGTGACGCAGAGCTTCCTGAAGAGCTTCTGGTACTTCTTGGAGGCGAGCCTGTTCATCAACTTGTCATTCCTCGGATCGTACGAGCCTAGTGAGCCCATGACGAAGGCGTGGACAGTAACCTGCTTGTAGGTCCGTCTCAGCGCAGCTGCAATCGGCGCATATTTCTGCTCCTTTCGCAGCCTGGCTTCATCCAGGGAGGCTTCGCCGTTCTCGAAGGGGCACGTCACGTCGACGAGGAGGACTTCTCCATTCTTCTCGAGGACGATGTCCGGCCGTAGGTTGCTGTCGATGCCAGGGATCTGCTGATTCGCCGTGATGACCTTCCAGAATCGTCCTTCAGCAGCTTTCACGATCCGTTGAACTAGTGCATTGTGGCGCTTGTTCATGGGGTTGGACAGCCTCATGCAGTGGTTAAGAACATGTGGTAGAGTCTCGTTTGGGTTCCTGCAACGCCTGCAACGTTTGTCAGAGTTAACATTGAAGCGCCTTGCTCCATTGAGGGGGAGGAGATTATGCCTAGCCCTGTGGATGAACCTCCAGTCTGCGAAGGTAGTGAATGCTCCGTCGTAGATGAAGGAGGACGAGGCTCGGACTTTTGCGACTTGCTTCATCACTTTTCCTTGGTCCGGCTTGTCCTGCAGGCGTTCGTCTCTGAGTCCACGATGGTGATTGCGGATGTTCCTTGCCACGAGTCTTCTCTCCTTCTTTGTCATGGTCCGTTCCCCGCATGTTAGTGCTAACTCTTCGCCGTCGGCAGACCATTTCGTGTCTAGTCTTGCTGATGCATTTCTTGCTCTGGACCAGACTGTTTCGTGATCAGTCGGCCGCTGAGCCATTGCTTCCTTGGACAGGTATTGGCAGACATTCACTAATGTAGCGTCTTCTCGTAGTCTCCGGGTCACGACCTTGGTGCAGTCCTCTCTCGCGATGTTTCTTGTGTCTTGGTCCGGCGTAGTAAGAAGTTTGAAGGCCGAATCAATCACAAACACGTCTGAGTCCTCTGCAGCAAGGGGGATTCCACAGGAGCCTGCCGCTGCGCTGCCATATTGGTAGTCATTTGTAGCTCGGGTCGGGAGATAGAGTGTTGACTTGATTAATTTCCTTAGATGATCATCAAGCTCCTGCCAGTCTCCCTTCCTCAGCTGCCACGTTCTCATGGCGAATACCGTCGTGGGGAATACAAAGGTCTTTAGAGCATCAATCCTTTGCCAGGGCGCCAACTTGCTGGTCAGTATGGCTTCCCCCAGCTTCTTGAATTCGTCAATTGCTGTAGAATTTGGCAGTAGGTGGAATCCTACTGGCCGGCCAAGGAACTTAGTTTCTTCGCCGTTTCTACGGCAGTTGATGTTCGTCTCGCCGATGTTGAAGGTCGTATTTCTCATTCCCCTTGGCTGTCTCCCAGACATATGCATAGAGGAGCATTTTCTGGGGTTTAGAGCCAGTCTCAGGTCCCCACAGGTCGCCCCACAGGTCCAGGAGGCTCTGTAGACCTGCTTCAGTTCTGGCCAGCAGTGTGATGTCATCTGCATAGGCCAGGCAGGGGTGTTTGAAGTCAGGATCGGTATCAAGGCCAGTTGCAATGGCCGTTCGTAAGATAGGTTCAATTGCAATATTGAACAAGAGCCCACTGATAGGGCAGCCTTGGCGGACTCCACAGTGCACATGAATGACGTTCGTTTCACCATCGGCCGTCATGATCCTCGTAGAGTTGTCCCTTGTGCTGCTCTGGACGACGTCGATGAAGGCTTGTCCTGCACCCATCCGGCGGAGGGAGGCGTCGATCAGCTCGGCTGGCACTGATCCAAACGCGTTCGTCAGGTCCAGCGACGCAATGTAGACGTCACTGTTTCCTCCTCGTGCTTCGTCAAGGTAGTGCTGGAGGATGAAGTTGTGCTCCAGCACGCCGTCCGTTGGCATAAACCCCTTCTGGGCGTTGCAAAGTGCATTGTTGTGCACGATCCAGCTTTTCAGACGGGCAGCCAAGCACCCTGTGTACAGTTTGTATATGGTACGACACAAGGCGATTGGGCGCCAGTTGGTGATGGCTTCAGGGTCCCCATCTTTCGGGATCAGGATAGTTCGCGATGTTTTCCACGACTGGGGTATTCACTTGTGGTGCAGGCAGATGTTGAATATTGCTGTGAGAACCTTGCACTCTGGGTCGACTTGTTGCCAGTGTCGGTACGTTATTCTGTCGTCACCCGGTGCAGTGTTCTCTGATTTTGACAATCTAATTTCCACTTTGCCCTCCCTAAACGCAGCCACGTTGAGTTCTGCACGATCGTCTGGCGGTTCAGGGATTGCTTGTAGTGCTTGGGGGTCGTCTAGTGCTGGCCTGGGGGTCGTCTAGTGCTGGCCTGGGCGCCAGCATCTCTGTGAAGTACTTCTCAACGTCCTCGCTCGAGATTTCACATCTTGCACTCTCCCCGGCGGTGATAAGTCGGACTGCTCACCTCCTGTTGTTCCTATAGAGGCGCTGGATCGATTTACAGTCATTTACATCGATCACTGGGGGTGCTTGCCGTTCCCCGTCAGTCCGAATGCGGAAGCGTGCGTGTACTACTTCAGTGATTTCTTCAAGGAGGCGGGTGAAGCCCTCCCAGTCAGGGGTCCGGAGGAGGGCTAGTAGGGGGTCGTAAAACACCTCTAGCACCCATTCTTGTGCTGCGTCGTTGGTGTGACGCTGCAGTGGCTCTCCTGGGATCTCATGATCATGGTGGGGCGAAGCATCAACATCTTCATTGTCAGAGTTGTTGGTGCTGGTTGCTGGAGAAGCTGGGTCACCCCCATCGTCATTGTCTGGCTCAGGGGGGTAGGTGAGGGCATGTCTGGGAAGGGTATCACCGTCACAACAGGTGAGAGCGGGTGAGCTCTCTGTGGTTGCCTAAGCCGGGGTGGTGACAGGGCCGGTGAGGGTATTGGGCTGTTGGGCGTCGGAGATAAGCTGGCTGGGGTGAATATCAGTGGTGCAGGCGCCTCAGCAGAGCTGGAGATGACAGCAGGGGCCGGGTCGTCAGGGCTGGGTGTTGGTACTTGGCCAGGGTGTCGTCGTCCGTCGTCTGGTGGTGGGTCAGGCTGTCGTTGCACCCTGTCTAGTGCAGGCTGCCTGGCCGCTCGGCGGGCTTCTCTGGTTGCTTGACGGGAGTGCATTTCCCTGTGGCTCATTATGCCAATTTTGGAATTGCACGAGAACCCACAGCCGCGGGCATCGCACTGGAACGACAAGGGGCAGTCGTCCAGGGTCCTAGCAGCCCGAATTTCTCGTAGGGCGGGCACAGGTGTGGGTCGTTGGTCGTTTTCGTAGGGTTGAGCTGCAGCCGGCGCATTTGTATATTAATTCTGAAATGCGGAGCCCATGGCCACCCTCCAGGTGTCGTTGCAACGACACACGCTGGCTGGTCCACGCCTGTGATAAGTGGACGTGGGCGCAGGGCGTTTCTGTGCACTTAGTGTCTAGGGAGTGGGAACAAGATGGTGAGGGCTTCCCCTCGTCTCTGCGGCTGCTGGTCAGGGCTAGGTTCGTTGTCGTTGTCGTCGTTCCCCCTGAGGGCTGGTGGCGCCCCTTGAGGGGCCTCTGGGGTGTTGTCGTTTCCTGCTGGGGCTGATGAGGCCTGGGAGCGACTGTCGTCATCACTGCTGGTGCCAGAGTCTCTTGCTATATGGCGGAAGACGAATCTCTGGTTCCTCTGCCTGTGAATGTTAACGTCGTCCCAGAAGTCAACGTCGTTGTCTGCATTTGTGTTAGAAGCAGTATTGTCGCTGGTCCGACCCCCAAAATAGTCTCCTGAACCGTGACTGGCCGGGCGTCGTCGCTGGGGTCGGCCTGAGTAGGGGATGTGTTGGTATTGCCAGGGCCAGCCCTTAAGGGCTCATTGTAGGCACCAGCCCTTAAGGGCTCGTTGAGGGAGCCAGCCCCAGGGCTAGTGTCGCTGAAGCCGACCCCCGGGTTTGCGTCGCTGGTGCCGACCCCCGGGCTTGCGTCGCTGGTGCCGACCCCCAGTTCCATGTCGCCAGCCAACCCTGGTCGTGAGCTGGATCTCAAGTGGGAAGCGCCGGCGCCTATCCCATGGGCTGACATGCTTTCGTCACTGAAGCCGACCCAAGATGCAAAACTATAGAACGGCTTCCTGGGTGGAGTCGTCCTCGATGTCATCATGTTGGTGTCGTCCTCGGGGCTGGTAGCGTCATGGGTCAGCCTCCCAGTGGTGTCCTCCTGGTTGGTGCCACTCGGGTCGACCCCACCCAGGGCCAGCCTTCCAAGACTGACCTCAGGCGGGGGAGTAAGGTCCTCCTCGAGGCCGCCTCGCCAAGGGCGACCCCGGTATCGTCGTCGCTGGTATCGTCGTGGGTCAGCCTCACAGCGCTGACCCCCTTGTCCTCATCTCGGGTGTCGACCCCACCCGGAGCCAGCCTCACAGGACTGACCCCAGGTGGGGGAGTGGTCCTCCTCGAGGCCGCCTCGCCAAGGGCGACCGGCACAGCCGTCGTCATTAGAAGCGTCATCCTTGTCTCGAGCGTCGACCCCACCCGAGCCAGCCTCACAGGACTGACCCCAAGTGGGGGAGTGAGGTCCTCCTCGAGGCCGCCTCGCCAAGGGCGACCCCGGTGGTGCTAGTGAGTCATAGGGTGGCTCATATTCACACCCTCCCTCGTGGCGTCGACCCCACCCGAGCCAGCCTCACAGGACTGACCCCAGTGGGGGAGTATGGTCCTCCTCGAGGCCGCCTCGCCAAGGGCGACCCCGGTGTTGTCTGTAGAGTCACAGGCTGGTCTCACAGTGCTGACCGTCCCGTTCCCATCTCTGGCGTCGACCCCACCCGGAGCCAGCCTCACAGGACTGACCCCAGGGTGGGGAGTATGGTCCTCCTCGAGGCCGCCTCGCCAAGGGCGACCCCGGTGTTGTCGGCAGCGTCACGGGCCATCCTTACAGTGTCGACCTCCATGGCTCTACCTCTCGTGTCGACCCCCCCTGGGCCAGTCTCACAGGACTGACCCCAGGGCGAGGGAGTATGGTCCTCCTCGAGGCCGCCTCGCCAAGGGCGACCCCGGTGTTGTCGGCAGCATTACGGGCCAGCCTCGAGGTTCCACCTCTCGCGTCGACCTTACCCTGAGCCAGCCTCACAGGACTGACCCCAGGGCGGGGGAGTAAGGTCCTCCTCGAGGCTGCCTCGCCAAGGGCGACCTCGGTGTTGTCTACAGGATGGGCCAGCCTCACATCGTTGACCCCCGCGTTTCTGCTCCCAGCGTCGACCCCACCCCGAGCCAGCCTCCCAGGACTGACCCCAGAGTGGGGGAGTATGGTCCTCCTTGAGGCCGCCTCGCCAAGGGCGACCTCATGACCAGCGGTCGTCGTCATCCACGTGGTCGATTCGTCTAAGTCGATCACCAGACAGTCGTCACTGGAGTCGTCCCTGGAATCGTCATCTTCCACTTTCACATCGATGGGGTCAGGGCAGGCAGTCGTCTTCGAGTCGTGGTCCATCTTGAGCACTGAGGCCGACTCACCAAGGTCGACCTCGGGTCCCACCGTCGTCGCTGGTCCATCTTTCAGGCGGCCAGTGTGGTGTCAGTACTGTGGGTTGTGTTTGTGGGCAGCGACCTGGGTTGCCGCCTGCAGGGTTTGGTCCTCCTCCACCCATGGGACCGTCAGCCTTGAAGGCCGTCGCGGATCCATCACAAGTGATAGAAGCACGAGGCCGTGACTGGGACAGAGACAGACATTGACTATGTTGCCCCATTAACTCCGAAAAACGGGCGTGCGGACGACAACACAATCAATGTGAACATAGTCTATGTTCATCCTCCAGCACCTGGCTCAAGGCACAGATGTGGAGGAAAACAGAGTCTATGGTCTCTCCTTCAGGCGACTGGCCCCGGACAAGCCAGCCCCTGAAGGTCGACGGCAATCACGGGGGACTTGCCGTCTTGCCAGCCACTATGTAAAGTTTGAGGAGCTTGCTCCCCCCTTTACCAGTGATCGGTTCTGGGCTAACTCCCAAATCCGCCACTAGATGGCTGGACGGTCGGTGTTGGTGGAAGCGCGCTCGCTGATTGGACCGGCCCTTTAACTCCATACCCGGAGGGGAAGTTCGTGCGGACAACGACACAATCTATGCAAGCATAAATTGAGTTTCCCTCCGAGCTCCTTGAGCCTTGTACAAGGCAGAAGCTCAGAGAGAAACGCAATTTAATGCGTTTCCCACCAAAAGACTGGCCCCGGACAAGCCAGTCGGTGGAGGTGGACAGCAAGCCGTGAGGCTTGCTGTCTCACCGGTGGAGGCGGATGGGCGATGCGGCGACCCAATTCCTTCCCCCTACAGGTAGTTTTAAGACTACCAGGATCGCTAAAGTGTAGATTATACTATCCCTTTAACCCCTTGCGGACGTGCGGACGATAGTACAGTACTACACTTTGATCTTAGCCAAAAGGCCGAGAAGCGATAGGATGCATGGTTGCTCTGCAACACCAGGCAACAATTGCGGCTAGAAACCACGTAGCGAGTTTCAATTGCAAAAGGGCATGTGATTATCGTTGAGTAATATTCGAATTCAAGCATACATATAAACGCCATGCAGTAAAGGCTTTAACCATTTCTTACCTGATCAATGAATTTATATATATATGCAAATTCATGATATTACATGGTTTCATTCATGAGTAGTGAATATGTAACTGGCGGCAAAGTGGTAAACAGACTCGCGTGGCGTTTCACGAATTCGCTCCTGGCCAGGGAGTATAGCGCTTAACTCTAATACATAAACCTCCATTTGTCATGTGTCTTAAGGTAGCTACAGCTTTTGAAAAGTACAATAACGAATTAAAAGTGCAAGGGGCCTGTTACGCCAACGCTCGTCAAAAATATAAATAGGAGACGTTCTCTCTCTGATACCATAACAGAAAACGAACAGCACTATTACGCGCCAACTATTCCATTTTTGTATATATATCACGACTTTTTCACATCTAACACTT
>NW_027190257.1:0-46755 GCF_040958095.1 Procambarus clarkii | reverse complement strand
TCGTAATTTCATACTGCGAATACGTGCAGAGAGCCAGAATTTGGCTCCAAAATATGGCTCAGGCCTCAAAATTGGGATATTTGGGATATTTCGAAAACTGCAGGGGAGTTTGTGGGAAATGTGACTCACTGCCGCTTTCAGGACTTGGCATATGTTGGGTATAAAAATCGTAATTTTAATCTGCGAATACGTGCATAGAGCCAGAATTTGACTCCAAAATATGGCTCAGGCCTTGAAATTGGGATGTTTGGGATATTCTGAAAACTGCAGGGAGGTTTGGGACAAAAGTGACGAAACGCCGCTTTCAGTACTTGGCATATGTTGGGTATATAAATTCATAATTTCAAACTGCGAATACGTGCAGAGAGCCAGAATTTGGCTCCAAAATATAGCTCAGGCCTCGAAATAAGGATATTTGGGATATTTCGAAAACTGCAGGGGAGTTTGTTCAAAATGTGACTCACTGCCGCTTTCAGTACTTGGCATATGTTGGGTATAAAAATCGTAATATCAAACTGCGAATACGTGCATAGAGCCAGAATTTGGCTCCAAAATATGGCTCATGCCGCGAAATTGGGATGTTTGGGATATTTTGAAAACTGCAGGGAGGTTTGGGACAAATGTGACCAAACGCCACTTTCAGTACTTGGCATATGTTGGGTATAAAAAGTCGTAATTTCAAACTGTGTATACGTGCAGAGAGCCAGAATTTGGCTCCAAAATATGGGTCAGGCCTCAAAATAAGGATATTTAGTATATTTCGAAAAATGCAGTGGAGTTTGTGCGAAATGTGACTCACTGCCGCTTTCAGGGCTTGGCATATGTTGGGTATAAAATATCGTAATTTCAAACCTCGAATACGTGCATAGAGCCAGAATTTGGCTCCAAAATATGGCTCAGGCCTCGAAATTGGGATGTTTGGGATATTTCGAAAACTGCTGGGGAGTTTGCGAATACGTGCAGAGAGCCAGAATTTGGCTCAAAAACATGGCTCAGGCCTCAAAATTGGGATATTTATGATATTTCGAAAATTGCAGGGGAGTTTTTGCAAAATGTGACTCACTGCCGCTTTCAGTACTTGGCATATGTTGGGTATAAAAATCGTAATATCAAACTGCGAATACGTGCAGAGAGCCAGAATTTGGCTCCAAAATATGGCTGAGGCCTCGATATTGTGATGTTTGGGATATTTTGAAAACGGCAGGGAGGTTTGGGACAAATGTAACCAAACGCCGCTTTCAGTACTTGGCATATGTTGGGTATAAAAAAGTTGTAGTTTCAAACTGCGAATACGTGCAGAGAGCCAGAATTTGGCTCAAAACATGGCTCAGGCCTCAAAATTGGATATTTGATATTTCGAAAATGCAGGGGAGTTTTTGCAAAATGTGACTCACTGCCGCTTTCAGTACTTGGCATATGTTGGGTATAAAAATCGTAATATCAAACTGCGAATACGTGCATAGAGCCAGAATTTGGCTCCAAAATATGGCTCATGCCTCGAAATTGGGATGTTTGGGATATTTTGAAAACTGCAGGGAGGTTTGGGACAAATGTGACCAAACGCCACTTTCAGTACTTGGCATATGTTGGGTATAAAAAAGTCGTAATTTCAAACTGTGTATACGTGCAGAGAGCCAGAATTTGGCTCCAAAATATGGCTCAGGCCTCAAAATAGGGATATTTAGTATATTTCGAAAAATGCAGTGGAGTTTGTGCGAAATGTGACTCACTGCCGCTTTCAGGGCTTGGCATATGTTGGGTATAAAATGTCGTAATTTCAAACCACGAATACGTGCATAGAGCCAGAATTTGGCTCCAAAATTTGGCTCAGGCCTCGAAATAGGGATGTTTGGGATATTTTGAAAACCACAGGGGGGGGGGGTTTGGGACAAATGTGACCAAACGCCGCGTTTAGTACTTGGCATATGTTGGGCATAAAAAAGTCGTAATTTCAAACAGCGAATACGTGCAGAGAGCCAGCATTTGGCTCCAAAATATGGCTCAGTCCTCGAAATTGGGATATTTGGGATATTTCGAAAACTGCAGGGGAGTTTGTGCAAAATGTGACTCTCTGCCGCTTTCAAGACTTGGCATATGTTGGGTATAAAATGTCGTAATTTCAAACCGCGAATACGTGCATAGAGCCAGAATTTGGCTCCAAAATATGGCTCAGGCCTTGAAATTGGGATGCTTGGGATATTTTGAAAACTGCAGGGGGGTTTGGGACAAATGTTACCAAACGCCGCTTTCAGTACTTGGCATATGTTGGGTATAAAAAGTCCTAATTTCTGTTACGGACCCTGATCCAGCGTCCAATCTCGAAACAGTGACGGCCGCGCCATCTGTGGGTCAGCTCCCGAAACCCCCTCCAAACCGACGACGTGTACTAGCTACGAGGGCCAGTTTCCAGCCCCGTTCAGCGCTCAACGCCGCCGCCGCTGACCTCTGGTGAGGTGGTGCTCAGACTACAACGCCGTCTATGGAGTGGATATGTCGGGCGTTTGTGTCTGAGCCTGTAAGTGTGGTGTTTTAGTGTCCCTGTTATTGATGACGTGTCTGCTTGCAGAGCCGACCTGGGACCACTGTGTTGAAGGTGAAGTCAGTCTACCCGAGGCAGCCAGTCTCCACTACAGTGAAGTTTGCTGCAGCTTTTGTGACGTCGTCCCCCCGGAAGAACACTGTGGTGTGTTAGCCTGCCATTGGAGTGGCAGTTAAAGGATTTACCCGGGACCGACGGTTGGAGACGATAATCCACTGGGGTATTGAGGACAGGAGGGTGATTGGTGATATCACACGAGACTCCTGTCTAGGCGTACCCCTTTTATCGTTCGTGGAGTGGCCGTACCAGCCTTGGTGCTCAGTACCTGCCAGCAGACCTGCTGGACGTGTGGTTGACGGCCTCCACGACGGTGCCCCCAGTGGACCTGTGTTGTGGCTGACCTGTGGCCAGGGTAGACTCGGCGTTCTCAGAGGACACGTCTTGAGGCCACGAAGAAAGCACCCGCGGACTCAGCACCTAGCTTCAAGGATCCATAGTCTCCAACAGAAGACTACAGTGTTGATCCCCTTTGTAAAGTGTTAATACCCCTCCCCCTTGTGTACGTTTTATTTCTATATATTCAAATGGTGATGGTGAAAATTATATTATATTAAGTTCTTACCTTTCTTTCCCTACTCCCTTTAAGTTACTTGCGTCACGGATCTCATCCCTTGATAGCCTCTACTGGCTTGGGGCCGGATATATATCTTCCGCTAACTACATCAGAGTAAGAACCCCGTTGCGTCCCGAGAGGGCCGTAACATAATTTGGCATCCCCAGCGGGATCCGACCCCTTGTTAAGTATGTTTGACAGGGGTGGTGAAGTGGCGTAATCCCTGTATATAATTCCCCCTGTGTGACGATTGTGACGTTATACGTCCTGTGCGGTGCTCAGAGTGACTAAGTGCGATATTGTGCAGTGCGGTGCTCGCTGTGATTAAGCGATTAAGTGCAATATTGACTAGTGCGGTGCTCAGTGATTTAGTGTAATATTATAGAGCGAAGTGTTCGCTTGGACTCGGTGCAATATTGTAGAGCGAAGTGTTCGCTTGGACTCGGTGCAATATTGGGTAGTGCGGTGCCCGAAGTGATTACGTGCAATATTGGCAAGTGCAGTGTTTGGTGCGATAAAGTGCAATATTGGCGTAGAACAGTGCTCGGTGTGTGCTAAAGTGCTAACGTGTAAGCAGTGTTAAGTGCTAAGTGTTCCATCTGTGACAATGGCAGACAAAGCTACCATCGATGATCTGGACGAGGTTCAGGCTTTTCTGAACAGAGAAGATTGTCTTGCCAGATTAAAATATCTGAGTAAACCAGAGCTTGTACTAGTGAGCGCCTACCTGGAGATCAAGATCCGTGCCAGTGACTCCCGTGTGGAGATCTTGTCCAAGGTACACCGGCACCTGAAGGCAGAAGAGAAACAGGAAGGCGAGACTCCTAGTACAAAGGAAAGTGCAGACATAGCTTCCACGGAAAAGGAAGATAAGGGCAGCGACGTTGACAGTGATGCAGGCGAGCTTAATATCAGCTTCCTAACAGTCAAGATGCGTGCCCTAGAGATCAATCGTGAAATAGAGTGGAAGAAGTTAGAATTAGAACGAGAATTAAAAGATAAAGAGATGGAAATGAAAGATAAGGAAATGGCGATGAGGCGTTTAGAATTGGAAGAAAGGAAAGAAGAACGAGAAAGAGAAGATAAACGAGAAAGAGAAAAAGAAGAACGAGAAAGAGAAGAGAGACGAGAGAGAGAAGAACGAGAACGAGAGAGAGAAGAACGAGAACGAGAGAGAGAAGAACGAGAAAGAGAAGAGAAACGAGAGAGAGAAGAACGAGAAAGAGAAGAGAAACGAGAGAGAGAAGAACGAGAAAGAGAAGAGAGACGAGAGAGAGAAGAACGAGAACGAGAGAGAGAAGAACGAGAGCGAGAAAGGGAGGAAAGAGAGAGACAACATGAACTAGAAGTATTGCGATTAGGCGGTGGTCGGAGGCAAACAACGGACACCAGTAGCTTCGATCCGGTACGCAACATCAAAATGGTCCCCAAATTCCATGAGAAGGAGGTGTCAAAATTCTTTGCAGCCTTCGAAAAAGTCGCTGCCTCTTTGGAGTGGCCAAGGGAGAATTGGGCCATCATGATACAGTCAGTCTTGACTGGGAAGGCCAAATTGCCTACTCTACGTTATCCCTTGACGACTCCAGCGATTATGACAAGGTGAAGAAAGTTGTGCTCATGGCGTACCAATTGGTACCTGAGGCTTATAGGCAAAAGTTCAGAAACCTGAAGAAGACCTCAGAGCACACTTTTACCGAATTCGCCACGATCAAGGAGCGACTTTTCCAGGAATGGTGTACCTCTCGGAAGGTGGAGACCAAGGAAGACCTCGAGCAGCTGATTCTGCTGGAGGACTTCAAGGATTGTTTGACTGGAGACTTGAAGACGTACCTAGAGGAACAGCAGGTAGAGACCTTGAGTGCAGCAGCCACAATGGCTGAGGAATACATCCTGACTCATAGGCCATCTGCTAGGTACGTCCCGAAGACCTATTCAAGATATCCAGCCAAACATAAACCGGAAGATAGAACTGCCCCTCGTAGTGCCGCCAAGTCAACCTCGGATAGTCCCCGGAGGTTTAGTCCGAAGAGAGATGTATTGTGTTGGACCTGCGGTAAGAGAGGACATATTGCTGCGAAGTGTCGTAGCAGTTCAGGTAATAATCCCCGTAGGGAAGTCATGCTGATGAACAGTATAGTACCACCGACATCCACCCAAGAGAAGAGGAAAGGATTGTTCGCCCCATATACCTCCCAAGGATATGTAGCCAGTGGCCTTGCAAGTACGCCTGTGGTAATACTTAGAGACAGTGGAGCGGCCCAGTCTCTAATTCTGGAAACATCATTACCCGAAGGTATATCGGCGGATGAGATGCAGAAGGTAATCCTGGGTGGATTCCCTTCAACCTTGTACGTTGCCCCATTGGTACAAGTACATCTAGACTCTCAGCACTTCAAAGGTGAGTGTCGGTTGGCCGTGGTGGATAGTCTTCCCATAGAGGGAATTGACGTAATATTAGCCAATGACTTAGCCCTAGGATTGTTACCCAACTGTCCCCTGGTAGTGGATATTCCAGGACGTGAAGAGACCAGTCCCATCGCAGCAGTGCAAACCAGGTCTCAGGCGCACCTCCATGCACCACTAGATCTAAACACTTTGTTTGACTCTCCTCCTATCCCGCAGGTTACAAGTAGCCATACACCAGTCCCACCAGTCCAGATGCCGGTTCCCGAACGCTGGACTCGAGCCCAGCTGATAGAGGAACAGAAGAAGGACCCTCAGGTACGGAAGTTGGCCGACACCGTAGACTCTCCTACGAAAGGAGGGGATCTATATGTGTGGTCAAGTGGTGTACTGTGTCGCCGGCATCCTCCGAAATACCCCCAGTCAAGGGCGGTAGGTGATCAGATAGTCGTCCCAGCCGTGTTCAGATCTAAGCTGTTAGAAACAGCCCATGCTAATAGATTTGCTGGACATGGTGGGATCTCTAAGACTTTCCACCGCCTAGCCAAAGGTTTCTACTGGCCGCATATGAAGGAGGACGTACGTCATTTCTGCAAGACCTGCCATGCCTGCCAAGTGGCCGGAAAAGCAAACCAGCCTGTCCCCAAAGCCCCTTTATACCCCATTCCATCAATAGGTGAGCCCTTCGAACACCTCATCTTGGATATAGTAGGCCCTCTTCCACCTGCTACCTCAGGGGTGAAGTATTTGCTAACAATATTAGATCGGGTTAGTAGGTACCCAGAAGCGATCCCCCTTAAAACCATCACAGCTAAGGTTTTGGTGAAACAACTGCTCTGGTTCATCTCGCGATACGGTCTTCCCAAGACCATTCAGACGGACCAGGGGTCTAATTTCATGTCCCATTTGTTTCGCCAACAGATCGCCGACCTGGGAATTCGACAGGTTACCTCTAGTGCCTACCATCCCGAGTCTCAAGGAGCTTTGGAACGTTTCACCAGACGTTGAAGGGCATGCTTCGGAAGTTTTGCTACGACAGGCAGAATAAGTGGGTTGAAGAACTGCCCTACCTCCTATTTGCGGTAAGATCAGTGCCCAATGAATCCCTAGGAATCTCCCCATTCGAGATGATCTTTGGTCACTCAGTAAGAGGTCCCTTAGAGGTGGCACGAGACCATTGGCTGGACGCAGAAACCAACGAGGATATTGTGGACTGGTTGTCTACCAATAAAGGACGGCTGTTCTCAGCCTGGGAGATGGCTACAAGGACCTTAGAAAGTACACAAAGAACTATCAAGAGCAGGTATGATAGGAGAACCAAGCAGAGGGAGTTCAAAGTAGGAGATCTGGTTTTAGTATGTACTCCTACAATAACTGGGAGCTTGAGCGCAAGATTCGTAGGTCCCTACCCGGTTGTAAAGAAGGTTACTAACCTCAATTACCTTCTTAGTACTCCAGACCGCCGTAAGAAAGAAACTCTGGTTCATGTTAATATGATCAAGAAATACGAGGGGCGGGATACACTCCCCGTAACCTTAGTGACCACTAATGACGACATTGAGGAGGAAGAGGAGGTGTTGACTAACTCAGACATTCTGTTAAACTTGCAGGCAAAGTTGACACACGTGGCCGAAGGACATCAATCATCATTGCTGCAGATGATCCGGCAATACAAGCCTATCTTCGACGATGTTCCAGGGTTAACATCTGTCTTGAGGCATGATGTCGAGCTGGAGGAAGGAGTCCGACCTATAAAGCAACATCCGTACCGTCTCAACCCACTGAAGAAACGAGTAGTGAAAGAGGAGGTAGATTATATGCTGAAACACCATCTCATAGCCCCGAGCTCGAGCCCATGGTCATCCCCAATACTACTAGTGCCCAAACCTGGTAAGAAATACCGTCTTTGTATTGATTATCGCCAGGTGAATAAGGTCACAGTAGCAGATACTTACCCTCTCCCCAGAATAGAGGAATGTCTGGATGCCATAGGTAGAGCCCGATACCTGACGAAATTTGATCTGTTCAAAGGCTATTGGCAAGTTCCCCTCACGGAAAAGGCCAAACCCATATCAGCATTTGTGACTCCCGATGGGCTGTTTGAATGTCAGGTGATGCCATTCGGGATGAAAAACGCAGCCTCCACTTTCCAGAGACTGATGGGTACTGTGTTGCGTGACGTGGAAAACACCTTAGTCTACATCGATGATGTATTAATATATGATGTAGATTGGCAGGATCATCTGCGTCACATAGAGGATTTCTTCAAGGCCATGCTCCAGTCAGGATTGGTGGTCAATCTGCATAAATCGGAGTTTGCCAGAACCTCTGTCGTCTTCCTAGGTCATAAAGTTGGAGGAGGATGGATTGCGCCGAAGGCCAGCAAGATCGAGGCAATAGTCCAGTATCCTACGCCAGCTACCAGGAAGGACATCTTGCGTTTCCTTGGTATGGCTGGGTTTTATCGTAAGTTTGTCCCTAATTTTTCCTCCATCGCCGTCCCCCTGACCAATCTATTGAAGAAAGGGGTAAAGTTAATATGGAATGAGAATTGCCAGGAGGCATTCGAGAGTCTCAAAGCAATTCTGATCTCTGCTCCAATCCTCAGGTCCCCGAGCTTTGAGGATAGATTCATCCTGACGGTCGACGCCTCTGACTATGGCCTGGGCTCCGTTTTATCCCAGACGGACGAGAAGGGGGTGGAACACCCGGTGGCCTATCATTCTAAGAAGTTCACCCCCAGCCAGCTTAATTACTCGGTCATAGAAAAGGAAACGTTGGCCTTAATTAATTCCGTCCAGCACTTCGAGGTATATTTAACAAGCAATGGCCATCCTATATTAGTACGGACCGACCATAACCCTCTGAAGTTCCTGGCTCAATTTAAGCAAAAGAACCTCAGGCTCACCAGATGGAGTCTACATTTGCAGCAATATCCCCTCCAGATTGAACACATAAAAGGGGTGGACAACGTGGTAGCTGACGCATTATCTCGTATCTAGATCCACGTACTAATTTGGTTTGTCTTCTCTTTTTATAGGAACCCAAACCAAATTCTTTTGGTGGGGAGGTGTTACGGACCCTGATCCAGCGTCCAATCTCGAAACAGTGACGGCCGCGCCATCTGTGGGTCAGCTCCCGAAACCCCCTCCAAACCGACGACGTGTACTAGCTACGAGGGCCAGTTTCCAGCCCCGTTCAGCGCTCAACGCCGCCGCCGCTGACCTCTGGTGAGGTGGTGCTCAGACTACAACGCCGTCTATGGAGTGGATATGTCGGGCGTTTGTGTCTGAGCCTGTAAGTGTGGTGTTTTAGTGTCCCTGTTATTGATGACGTGTCTGCTTGCAGAGCCGACCTGGGACCACTGTGTTGAAGGTGAAGTCAGTCTACCCGAGGCAGCCAGTCTCCATACAGTGAAGTTTGCTGCAGCTTTTGTGACGTCGTCCCCCCGGAAGAACACTGTGGTGTGTTAGCCTGCCATTGGAGTGGCAGTTAAAGGATTTACCCGGGACCGACGGTTGGAGACGATAATCCACTGGGGTATTGAGGACAGGAGGGTGATTGGTGATATCACACGAGACTCCTGTCTAGGGCGTACCCCTTTTATCGTTCGTGGAGTGGCCGTACCAGCCTTGGTGGCTCAGTACCTGCCAGCAGACCTGCTGGACGTGTGGTTGACGGCCTCCACGTCGGTGCCCCCAGTGGACCTGTGTTGTGGCTGACCTGTGGCCAGGGTAGACTCGGCGTTCTCAGAGGACACGTCTTGAGGCCACGAAGAAAGCACCGCGGACTCAGCACCTAGCTTCAAGGATCCATAGTCTCCAACAGAAGACTACAGTGTTGATCCCCTTTGTAAAGTGTTAATACCCCTCCCCCTTGTGTACGTTTTATTTCTATATATTCAAATGGTGATGGTGAAAATTATATTATATTAAGTTCTTACCTTTCTTTCCCTACTCCCTTTAAGTTACTTGCGTCACGGATCTCATCCCTTGATAGCCTCTACTGGCTTGGGGCCGGATATATATCTTCCGCTAACTACATCAGAGTAAGAACCCCGTTGCGTCCCGAGAGGGCCGTAACAAACTGCGAATACGTGCAGAGTGCTTGAATTTGGCTCCAAAATATGGCTCAGGTGTCGAAATTGAGATATTTGGGATATTTCGAAAACTGCAAGGGAGTTTGTGCAAAATGTGACTCACTGCCGCTTTCAGGACTTGGCATATGTTTGAATAAATAGTCGTAATTTCAAACTGCGAATACGTGCAGAGAGCCAGAATTTCGCTCCAAAATATGGCTCAGGCGTCGAAATTGGGATGTTTGAGATATTTTGAAAACTGCAGTGAGGTTTGGGACAAATATGACCAAACGTCGCTAACAGTACTTGGCATATGTTGGGTATATAAAGTCGTAATTTCAATCTGCGAATACGTGCAGAGAGCCAGAATTTGGCTCCCAAATATTGCTCAGGCCTCGAAATTGGGATATTTGGGATATTTTGAAAACTGCAGTGCAGTTTGTGTGAAATGTGACTCACTGCCGCTTTCAGGACTTGGCATATGTTGGGCATAAAATGTCGTAATTTCAAACCGCGAATACATGCATAGAGCCAGAATTTGGCTCCAAAATATGGCTCAGGCCTCGAAATTGGGATGTTTGGGATATTTTGAAACTGCAGGGAGGTTTGGGACAAATATAACCAAACGCCACTTTCAGTACTTGGCATATGTTGGGTATATAAAGTCCTAATTTCAAACTGCGAATACGTGCAGAGTGCTTGAATTTGGCTCCAAAATATGGCTCAGGTGTCGAAATTGAGATATTTGGGATATTTCGAAAACTGCAGGGGAGTTTGTGCGAAATGTGACTCACTGCCGCTTTCAGTACTTGACATATGTTGGGTATAAAAAAGTCGTAATTTCAAACTGTGAATACGTGCAGAGAGCCTGAGTTTGGCTCTAAAATATGGCTCTCGCCTCGAAATTGGGATTTTTGGGGTATTTCGAAAACTGCAGGGGAATTTGTGCAAAATGTGACTCACTGGCGCTTTCAGTACTTGGCATATGTTGGGTATAAAAATCGTAATATCAAACTGCGAATACGTGCAGAGAGCCAGAATTTGTTTCCAAAATATGGCTCAGGCCTCGAAATTGGGATGTTTGGGATATTTCGAAAACTGCTGGGGAGTTTGCGAATACGTGCAGAGAGCCAGAATTTGGCTCAAAAATATGGCTCAGGCCTCAAAATTGGGATATTTATGATATTTCGAAAATTGCAGGGGAGTTTTTCCAAAATGTGACTCACTGCCGCTTTCAGTACTTGGCATATGTTGGGTATAAAAATCGTAATATCAAACTGCGAATACGTGCAGAGACCCAGAATTTGGCTCCAAAATATGGCTGAGGCCTCGATATTGTGATGTTTGGGATATTTTGAAAACTGCAGGGAGGTTTGGGACAAATGTAACCAAACGCCGCTTTCAGTACTTGGCATATGTTGGGTATAAAAAAGTTGTAGTTTCAAACTGCGAATACGTGCAGAGAGCCAGAATTTGGCTCCAAATTATAGCTCAGGCCTCGAAATTAGGATATTTGGGATATTTCGAAAACTGCAGGGGAGTTTGTGCAAAATGTGACTCACTGCCGCTTTCAGTACTTGGCATATGTTGGGTATAAAAATCGTAATATCAAACTGCGAATACGTGCATAGAGCCAGAATTTGGCTCCAAAATATGGCTCATGCCTCGAAATTGGGATGTTTGGGATATTTTGAAAACTGCAGGGAGGTTTGGGACAAATGTGACCAAACGCCACTTTCAGTACTTGGCATATGTTGGGTATAAAAAAGTCGTAATTTCAAACTGTGTATACGTGCAGAGAGCCAGAATTTGGCTCCAAAATATGGCTCAGGCCTCAAAATAGGGATATTTAGTATATTTCGAAAAATGCAGTGGAGTTTGTGCGAAATGTGACTCACTGTTGCTTTCAGGGCTTGGCATATGTTGGGTATAAAATGTCGTAATTTCAAACCACGAATACGTGCATAGAGCCAGAATTTGGCTCCAAAATTTGGCTCAGGCCTCGAAATTGGGATATTTGGTATATTTCGAAAACTGCAGGGGAGTTTGTGCGAAATGTGACTCTCTGCCGCTTTTAAGACTTGGCATTTGTTGGGTATAAAATGTCGTAATTTCAAACCGCGAATACGTGCATAGAGCCAGAATTTGGCTCCAAAATATGGCTCAGGCCTTGAAATTGGGATGTTTGGGATATTTTGAAAACTGCAGGGGGGTTTGGGACAAATGTTACCAAACGCCGCTTTCAGTACTTGGCATATATTGGGTATAAAAAATTCGTAATTTCAAACTGCGAATACGTGCAGAGAGCCAGAGTTTGGCCCAAAATATGGCTCAGGTCTCGAAATTGGGATATTTGGGATATTTTGAAAACTGCAGGGGGGTTTGGGACAAATTTGACCAAAAGCCGCTTTCAGAACTTTGCATATGTTGGGTATAAAAAGTCCTAATTTCAAACTGCGAATACGTGCAGAGTGCTTGAATTTGGCTCCAAAATATGGCTCAGGTGTCGAAATTGAGATATTTGGGATATTTCGAAAACTGCAAGGGAGTTTGTGCAAAATGTGACTCACTGCCGCTTTCAGGACTTGGCATATGTTTGAATAAATAGTCGTAATTTCAGACTGCGAATACGTGCAGAGAGCCAGAATTTGGCTCCAAAATATGGCTCAGGCGTCGAAATTGGGATGTTTGGGATATTTTGAAAACTGCAGTGAGGTTTGGGACAAATGCACTGGGCCCATGCACTCGGCCCCAGGTCCAGACTCATGGAATTCAATATTTATAAAGAAATGCAAAGTGCCGGTAGCACAGGCACTCAGTATAGTGTGGAGGAAGAGCTTGGACACGGGGGAGATACCAGATGCACTTAAAGTAGCAGACATAGCCCCTCTACACAAGGGAGGGAGCAAAGCATTGGCAAAAAATTATAGACCAGTTGCACTAACATCGCACATCATAAAAGTTTTTGAGAGAGTGATTAGGAGTCAGGTCACCAATTTCATGGAGACCAATGACCTTCATAACCCAGGCCAACATGGATTTCGAGCGGGAAGATCGTGCCTCTCACAGCTACTTGAGCACTACGACAAAGTCACTGAGGCATTAGAAGAGAAACAGAATGCTGATGTGATATACACGGACTTCGCAAAGGCCTTCGATAAATGTGACCATGGCGTGATAGCACACAAAATGAAGTCAATGGGAATAACCGGTAAAGTAGGACGCTGGATACTCAGTTTTCTGTCAAACAGGACTCAGCGAGTAACTGTCAACCATATAAAATCTAGTCCAAGTGCAGTGAAAAGCTCTGTACCTCAGGGTACAGTCCTTGCACCACTGCTTTTCCTTATTCTCATATCAGATATAGACAAAAATACAAGTCACAGCTTCGTATCATCCTTTGCAGATGACACAAAAATCAGTATGAAAATTACCTCGGCTGAGGACATTGAAAAACTTCAAGCTGATATTAATAAAGTTTTCGACTGGGCATCAGAAAATAACATGATGTTTAACAGTGATAAATTCCAGGTACTCAGGTACGGTAAAAATGAGGACCTTAAACATAATACAGAGTACAAAACACAATCAAATGTACCCATAGTAGGAAAACAGCATGTAAAGGATTTGGGAATAATAATGTCTGACGACCTAACGTTTGGGGAGCATAACCAAGCAAATATTGCGACAGCCAGAAAAATGATTGGATGGATTACGAGAACTTTCAAATCCAGGGATCCCATCACAATGGTTGTGCTCTTCAAGGCACTTGTGTTGTCCCGTCTTGAGTACTGCTCAGTACTCACTTCCCCCTTCAAAGCAGGAGAGATTGCTGAAATAGAGGAAATACAGAGAACATATACGGCACGCATAGACGCAATAAAGCACCTAAATTATTGGGATCGTCTCAAAGCCCTCCAAATGTACTCACTAGAAAGAAGACGAGAGAGATATCAAATAATATACACCTGGAAGATACTGGAGGGCCAAGTACCAAATCTACACAGTAAAATAACAACGTACTGGAGTGAACGACATGGAAGAAAATGAAGAATAGAACCAATGAAGAGCGGAGGTGCCATAGGCACAATCAGAGAACACTGTATAAACATCAGAGGTCCGCGGTTGTTCAACGTCCTCCCAGCAAACATAAGAAATATTGCCGGAACAACCGTGGACATTTTCAAGAGGAAACTAGATTTATTCCTCCAAGGAGTGCCGGACCAGCCGGGCTGTGGTGGGTATGTGGGCCTGCGGGCCGCTACAAGCAACAGCCTGGTGGACCAGACTCTCACAAGTCGAGCCTGGCCTCGGGCCGGGCTTGGGGAGTAGAAGACTCCCAGAACCCCATCAACCAGGTATCAACCAGGTAAATATGACCAAACGTCGCTTACAGTACTTGGCATATGTTGGGTATATAAAGTCGTAATTTCAATCTGCGAATACGTGCAGAGAGCCAGAATTTGGCTCCCAAATATTGCTCAGGCCTCGAAATTGGGATATTTGGGATATTTTGAAAACTGCAGTGCAGTTTGTGTGAAATGTGACTCACTGCCGCTTTCAGGACTTGGCATATGTTGGGCATAAAATGTCGTAATTTCAAACCGCGAATACATGCATAGAGCCAGAATTTGGCTCCAAAATATGGCTCAGGCCTCGAAATTGGGATGTTTGGGATATTTTGAAACTGCAGGGAGGTTTGGGACAAAAGTGACGAAACGCCGCTTTCAGTACTTGGCATATGTTGGGTATATAAATTCATAATTTCAAACTGCGAATACGTGCAGAGAGCCAGAATTTTGCTCCAAAATATGGATCAGGCCTCAAAATTGGGATATTTGGGATATTTCGAAAACTGCAGGGGAGTTTGTGTGAAATGTGACTCACTGCCGCTTTCAGGGCTTGGCATATGTTATGTATAAAATATCGTAATTTCAAACCGCGAATACGTGCATAGAGCCAGAATTTGGCTCCATAATATTGCTCAGGCCTCGAAATTGGGATGTTTGGGATATTTTGAAAACTGCAGGGGGGGGGGGGGTTTGGGACAAATGTGACCACACACCGCTTTCAGTACGTGGCATATGTTGGGCATAAAAAAGTCGTAATTTCAAACTGTGAATACGTGCAGAGAGCCAGAATTTGGCTCCCAAATATTGCTCAGGCCTCGAAATTGGGATATTTGGGATATTTTGAAAACTGCAGTGCAGTTTGTGTGAAATGTGTCTCACTGCCGCTTTCAGGACTTGGCATATGTTGGGTATAAAATATCGTAATTTCAAACCGCGAATACGTGCATAGAGCCAGAATTTGGCTCCAAAATAAGGCTCAGGCCTCGAAATTGGGATGTTTGGGATATTTCGAAAACTACAGGGGAGTTTGTGCAAAATGTGACTCACTGCCGCTTTCAGTACTTGGCATATGTTGGGTATAAAATCATAATATTAAACTGCGAATACTTGGAGAGAGCCAGAATTTGGCTCCATAATATGGCTCAGGCCTCGATATTGGGATATTTGGGATATTTCGAAAACTGCAGGGGAGTTTGTACAAAATTTGACTCACTGCCGCTTTCAGGACTTGGCATATGTTGGGTATAAAAAGTCGTAATTTCAAACTGCGAATACGTGCATAGAGCCAGAATTTGGCTGAAAAATATTGCTCTGTCCTCGAAATTGGGATGTTTGGGATATTTTGAAAACTGCAGGGGGGTTTGGGACCAAACAGACGAAACGTCGCTTTCAGAACTTGGCATATGTTGCGTATAAAAAGTTGTAATTTCAAACTGCGAATACGTGCAGAGAGCTTGAATTTGGCTCCAAAATATGGCTCAGGCCTCGAAAGTGGGATGTTTGGGATATTTTGAAAACTGCAGGGGAGTTTGTGCAAAATGTGACTCACTGCTGCTTTCAGTACTTGGCATATGTTGGGTATAAAAAGTCGTAATTTCAAACTGCGAATACGTGCAGAGAGCCAGAATTTGGCTCGAAAATATTGCTCAGGCCTCGAAATTGGGATATTTGGGATATTTCGAAAACTGGAAGGAAGTTTGTGCAAAATGTGACTCACTGCCGGTTTCAGGACTTGGCATATGTTGGGTATAAAATATCGTAATTTCAAGCCTCGAATACGTGCATAGAGCCAGAATTTGGCTCCAAAATATGGCTCAGGCCTCGAAATTGCGATGTTTGGGATATTTTGAAAACTGCAGGAGGGTTTGGGACAAAGGTTACCAAACGCCGCTTTCAGGACTTGGCATATGTTGGGTATAAAATGTCGTCATTTCGAACCACGAATACATGCATAGAGCCAGAATTTGGCTCCAAAATTTGGCTCAGGCCTCGAAATAGGGATGTTTGGGATATTTTGAAAACTACAGTGGGGGGATTGGGACAAATGTGACCAAATGCCGCGTTCAGTACTTGGCATATGTTGGGCATAAAAAAGTCGTAATTTCAAACCGCGAATACGTGCATAGAGTCAGAATTAGGCTCCAAAATATGGCTCAGGCCTCAAAATTGGGATGTTTGGGATATTTTGAAAACTGCTGGG
The DNA here is from genome assembly GCF_040958095.1 of Procambarus clarkii. Taxonomy (NCBI): domain Eukaryota; kingdom Metazoa; phylum Arthropoda; class Malacostraca; order Decapoda; family Cambaridae; genus Procambarus; species Procambarus clarkii. Next base: position 30,570 of record NW_027190257.1, on the reverse strand, counting down.
GGGTTTGGGACAAATATAACCAAACGCCGCTTTCAACACTTGGCATATGTTGGGTATAAAAAATTCGTAATTTCATACTGCGAATACGTGCATAGAGCCAGAATTTGGCTCCAAAATATTGCTCAGGCCTTGAAAGTGGGATGTTTGGGATATTTTGAAAACTGCAGGGGAGTTTGAGCAAAATGTGACTCACTGCCGCTTTCAGTATTTGGCATATGTTGGGTATAAAAAGTCGTAATTTCATACTGCGAATACGTGCAGAGAGCCAGAATTTGGCTCCAAAATATGGCTCAGGCCTCAAAATTGGGATGTTTGGGATATTTTGAAAACTGCAGGGGGGTTTGGGACAAATGTGATCAAACGCCGCTTTCAGTACTTGGCATACGTTGGGTATAAAAAAGTCGTAATTTCAAACTGCGAATACGTGCAGAGAGCCAGAGTTTGGCTCAAAAATATGGCTCACACCTCGAAATTGGGATGTTTGGGATATTTCGAAAACTGCAGGGGAGTTTGTGCAAAATGTGACTCACTGCCCCTTTCAGTACTTGGCATATGTTGGGTATAAAAATCGTAATATTAAACTGCGAATACGTGCAGAGAGCCAGAATTTGGCTCCAAAATATGGCTCAGGCCTTGATATGTGATGTTTGGGATATTTTGAAAACTGCAGGGAGGTTTGGGACAAATGTTACCAAACGCCGCTTTCAGTACTTGGCATATGTTGGGTATAAAAAATTCGTAATTTCATACAGCGAATACGTGCAGAGAGCCAGAAGTTGGCTCCAAAATATGGCTCAGGCCTCGAAATTGGGATATTTGGGATATTTCGAAAACTGTAGGGGAGTTTGTGCAAAATTTGACTCACTGCCGCTTTCAGGGCTTGGCATATGTTGGGTATAAAAATTCGTAATTTCAAACTGCGAATACGTGCATAGAGCCAGAATTTGGCTCCAAAATATTGCTCAGTCCTTGAAATTGGGATGTTTGGGATATTTTGAAAACTGCACGGACGGTTTGGGAAAAATGTGACCAAACGCCGAATTCAGTACTTGGCATATGTTGGGCATAAAAAAGGTCGTAATTTCAAACTGCGAATACGTACAATGAGCCAGAATTTGGCTCCAAAATATTGCTCAAACCTCGAAATTGGGATATTTGGGATATTTCGAAAACTGCAGGGGAGTTTGTGCGAAATGTGACTCACTGCCGCTTTCAGTACTTGACATATGTTGGGTATAAAAAAGTCGTAATTTCAAACTGTGAATACGTGCAGAGAGCCTGAGTTTGGCTCCAAAATATGGCTCTCGCCTCGAAATTGGGATTTTTGGGGTATTTCGAAAACTGCAGGGGAATTTGTGCAAAATGTGACACTGGCGCTTTCAGTACTTGGCATATGTTGGGTACAAAAATCGTAATATCAAACTGCGAATACGTGCAGAGAGCCAGAATTTGGCTCCAAAATATGGCTCAGGCCTCAAAATTGGGATGTTTGGGATATTTCGAAAACTGCAGGGGAGTTTGTGGGAAATGTGACTCACTGCCGCTTTCAGGACTTGGCATATGTTGGGTATAAAATGTCGTAATTTCAAACCACGAATACGTGCATGGAGCAAGAATTTGGCTCCAAAATATGGCTAAGGCCTGGAAATTGGGATGTTTGGGATATTTTGAAAATTGCAGGGGGGTTTGGGACAAATGTGACCAAACGCTGCTTTCAGTACTTGGCATACGTTGGGTATAAAAAAGTCGTAATTTCAAACTGCGAATACGTGCAGAGAGCCAGAGTTTGGCTCAAAAATATGGCTCACACCTCGAAATTGGGATGTTTGGGATATTTCGAAAACTGCAGGGGAGTTTGTGCAAAATGTGACTCACTGCCTCTTTCAGTACTTGGCATATGTTGGGTATAAAAATCGTAATATTAAATTGCGAATACGTGCAGAGAGCCAGAATTTGGCTCCAAAATATGGCTCAGGCCTCGATATGTGATGTTTGGGATATTTTGAAAACTGCAGGGAGGTTTGGGACAAATGTTACCAAACGCCGCTTTCAGTACTTGGCATATGTTGGGTATAAAAAATTCGTAATTTCATACTGCGAATACGTGCAGAGAGCCAGAAGTTGGCTCCAAAATATGGCTCAGGCCTCGAAATTGGGATATTTGGGATATTTCGAAAACTGTAGGGGAGTTTGTGCAAAATTTGACTCGCTGCCGCTTTCAGGACTTGGCATATGTTGGGTATAAAAATTCGTAATTTCAAACTGCGAATACGTGCATAGAGCCAGAATTTGGCTCCAAAATATTGCTCAGTCCTTGAAATTGGGATGTTTGGGATATTTTGAAAACTGCACGGACGGTTTGGGAAAAATGTGACCAAACGCCGCATTCAGTACTTGGCATATGTTGGGCATAAAAATGGTCGTAATTTCAAACTGCGAATACGTGCAATGAGCCAGAATTTGGCTCCAAAATATTGCTCAAGCCTCGAAATTGGGATATTTGGGATATTTCGAAAACTGCAGGGGAGTTTGTGCGAAATGTGACTCACTGCCGCTTTCAGTACTTGACATATGTTGGGTATAAAAAAGTCGAAATTTCAAACTGTGAATACGTGCAGAGAGCCTGAGTTTGGCTCCAAAATATGGCTCTCGCCTCGAAATTGGGATTTTTGGGGTATTTCGAAAACTGCAGGGGAATTTGTGCAAAATGTGACTCACTGGCGCTTTCAGTACTTGGCATATGTTGGGTATAAAAATCGTAATATCAAACTGCGAATACGTGCAGAGAGCCAGAACTTGGCTCCAAAATATGGCTCAGGCCTCGATATTGTGATGTTTGGGATATTTTGAAAACTGCAGGGAGGTTTGGGACAACTATAACCAAACGCCACTTTCAACACTTGGCATATGTTGGGTATAAAAAGTCGTAATTTCAAACTGCGAATACGTGCATAGAGCCAGAATTTGGCACCAAAATATTGCTCAGTCCTCGAAATTGGGATGTTTGGGATATTTTGAAAACTGAAGGAGGGTTTGGGACAAATATGACCAAACGCCGCTTTCAGAACTTGGCATATGTTGGGTATAAAAAGTCGTAATTTCAAACTGCGAAAACGTGCAGAGAGCTTGAATTTGGCTTATAAAATATGGCTCAGGCCTTGAAAGTGGGATGTTTGGGATATTTTGAAAACTGCAGGGGGGGTTTGGGACAAATGTGACCAAACGCTGCTTTCAGTACTTGGCATACATTGGGTATAAAAAAGTCGTAATTTCAAACTGCGAATACGTGCAGAGAGCCAGAGTTTGGCTCCAAAATATGGCTCACACCTCGAAATTGGGATGTTTGGGATATTTCGAAAACTGCAGGGGAGTTTGTGCAAAATGTGACTCACTGCCCCTTTCAGTTCTTGGCATATGTTGGGTATAAAAATCGTAATATCAAACTGCGAATACGTGCAGAGAGCCAGAATTTGGCTCCAAAATATGGCTCAGGCCTCGATATTGTGATGTTTGGGATATTTTGAAAACTGCAGGGAGGTTTGGGACAAATGTAACCAAACGGCGCTTTCAGTACTTGGCATATGTTGGGTATAAAAAATTCGTAATTTCATACTGCGAATACGTGCAGAGAGCCAGAAGTTGGCTCCAAAATATGGCTCAGGCCTCAAAATTGGGATATTTGGGATATTTCGAAAACTGCAGGGGAGTTTGTGCGAAATGTGACTCACTGTCGCTTTCAGGACTTGGCATATGTTGGGTATAAATTGTCGTAATTTCAAACTGCGAATACGTGCATAGAGCCAGAATTTGGCTCCAAAATATGGATCAGGCCTCGAAATTGGGATGTTTGGGATATTTTGAAAACTGCAAGGGGGTTTGGGACAAATGTGACCAAACGCTGCTTTCAGTACTTGGTATATGTTGGGTAAAAAAAAGTCGTAATTTCAAACTGCGAATACGTGCAGAGATCCAGAATTTGGCTCCAAAATATGGTTCAGGCCTCGAAATTATGATGTTTGGGATATTTTGAAAACTGCAGGGAGGTTTGAAACAAATGTGACCAAACGCCGCTTACAGTACTTGGCATATGTTGGGTATAAAAAAGTGGTAATTTCAAACCGCGAATACGTGCATAGAGCCTGAATTTGGCTCCAAAATATGGCTCAGGCCTCGATATTGTGATGTTTGGGATATTTTGAAAACTGCAGGGGAGTTTGTGCAAAATGTGACTCACTGCTGCTTTCAGTACTTGGCATATGTTGGGTATAAAAAAGTCGTAATTTCAAACTGGAAATACGTGCAGAGAGCCTGAGTTTGGCTCCAAAATATGGCTCACGCCTCGAAATTGGGATATTTGGGATATTTCGAAAACTGCAGGGGAGTTTGTGCGAAATGTGACTCACTGCCGCTTTCAGTACTTGTCATATGTTGGGTATAAAAATCGTAATATCAAACTGCGAATATGTGCAGAGAGCTTGAATTTGGCTCCAAAATATGGCTCAGGCCTCGATATTGTGATGTTTGGGATATTTTGAAAACTGCAGGGAGGTTTGGGACAAATATAACCAAACGCCGCTTTTCAACACTTGGCATATGTTGGGTATAAAAAGTCATAATTTCAAACTGCGAATACGTGCAGAGAGCTTGAATTTGGCTCCAAAATATGGCTCAGGCCATGAAAGTGGGATGTTTGGGATATTTTGAAAACTGCAGGGGAGTTTGAGCAAAATGTGACTCACTGCCGCTTTCAGTACTTGGCATATGTTTGGTATAAAAAGTCGTAATTTCAAACTGCGAATACGTGCAGAGAGCCAGAATTTGGCTCCAAAATATGACTCAGGCCTCAAAATTGGAATATTTAGGATATTTCGAAAACTGCAGGGGAGTTTGTAGGAAATGTGACTCACTGCCGCTTTTAGGACTTGGCATAAGTTGGGTATAAAATGTCGTAATTTCAAACCGCGAATACGTGCATGGAGCCAGAATTTGGCTCCAAAATATAGCTAAGGCGTCGAAATTGGGATGTTTGGGATATTTTGAAAACTGCAGGGGGGGTTTGGGACAAATGTGACCAAACGCCGCTTTCAGTACTTGGCATATGTTGGGTATAAAAAAGTCGTAATTTCAAACTGCGAATACGTGCAGAGAGCCTGAATTTGGCTCCAAAATATGGCTCAGGCCTCGAAATTGGGATATTTGGGATATTACGAAAACTGCAGGGGAGTTTGTGCGAAATGTGACTCACTGCCGCTTTCAGGACTTGGCATATGATGGGTATAAAATGTCGTAATTTCAAACCGCGAATACGTGCATAGAGCCAGAATTTGGCTCCAAAATATTGCTCAGTCCTCGAAATTGGGATGTTTGGGATATTTTGAAAACTGCAGGGGGGTTTGGGACAAATATGACCAAACGCTGCTTACAGAACTTGGCATATGTTGGGTATAAAAATTCATAATTTCAAACTGCGAATACGTGCAGAGAGCTTGAATTTGGCTCCAAAATATGGCTCAGGCCATGAAAGTGGGATGTTTGGGATATTTTGAAAACTGCAGGGGAGTTTGAGCAAAATGTGACTCACTGCCGCTTTCAGTACTTGGCATATGTTGGGTATAAAAAGTCGTAATTTCAAACTGCGAATACGTTCAGAGAGCCAGAATTTGGCTCCAAAAAATGGCTCAAGCCTCGAAATTGTAATGTTTGGGATATTTTGAAAACTGCTGGGGGGTTTGGGACAGATGTAACCAAACGCCGCTTTCAGTACTTGGCATATGTTGGGTATAAAAAGTCGTAATTTCAAATTGCGAATACGTGCAAAGAGCTTGAATTTGGCTCCAAAATATGGCTCAGGCCTCGAAATTGGGATGTTTGGGATATTTTGTAAACTGCAGGGAGGTTTGGGACAAATGTGACAAAACGCCCCTTTCAGTACTTGGCATATGTTGGGTATATAAAATCGTAATTTCAAAATGCGTATACTTGCATAGAGCGAGAATTTGGCTTCAAAATATGGCTCAGGCCTCGAAATTGGGATGTTTGAGATATTTTGAAAACTGCAGGGGGGTTTGGGACAAATGTCACCAAACATTTCAGTACTTCGCATATGTTGGGTATAAAAAAGTCGTAATTTCAAAATACGAATTCGTTCAGAGAGCCAGAATTTGGCTCCAATATATGGCTCGGGCCTCGAAATTGGGATGTTTGGGATATTTTGAAAACTGCAGGGGGGTTTGGGACAAATGTCACCAAACATTTCAGGACTTCGCATATGTTGGGTATAAAAAAGTCGTAATTTCAAAATACGAATTCGTTCAGAGAGCCAGAATTTGGCTCCAAAATATGGCTCAGGCCTCGAAATTGGGATGTTTAGGATATTTTGAAAACTGCTGGGGGGTTTGGGACAAATGTCACCAAACATTTCAGTACTTCGCATATGTTGGGTATAAAAAAGTCGTAATTTAAAACTGCGAATACGTGCAGAGAGCCAGAATTTGGCTCCAAAATATGGCTCTGGCCTCGAAATTTAGATGTTTGGGATATTTTGAAAACTGCAGGGGGAATTGGGACAAATTTGAGAAAACGCCGATTTCAGTACTTGGCATATGTTGGGTATAAAAAAGTCGCAATTTAAAACTACGAATACGTGCAGAGAGCTAGAATTTGGCTCCAAAATATGGATCAGGCCTCGAAATTGGGATGTTTGAGATATTTTGAAAACTGCAAGAAGGATTGAGACAAATGTGACCAAATGCCGCTTTCAGTACTTGGTATATGTTGGGTATAAAAAAGTCGTAATTTCAAACTGCGGATACGTGCAGAGAGCCAGAATTTGGCTCCAAAACATGGCTCAGTCCTCGAAATTGGGATGTTTGGGATATTTTGAAAACTGCTGGGAGGTTTGGGACAAATGTGACCAAATGCCGCTTTCAGTACTTGGTATATGTTAGGTATAAAAAGTCGTAATTTCAAAGTGCGAATACGTGCAGAGAGCCAAAATTTGGCTACAAAATATGGCTCAGGCCTCGAAATTGGGATGTTTGGGATATTTTGAAAACTGCAGGGGAGTTTGTGCGAAATGTGACTCACTGCCGCTTTCAGGACTTGGCATATGTTGGGTATAAAATGTCGTAATTTCAAACCGCGAATACGTGCATAGAGCCAGAATTTGGCTCCAAAATATTGCTCACGCCACGAAATTGGGATGTTTGGGGTATTTCGAAAACTGCAGGGGAGTTTGTGCAAAATGTGACTCACTGCTGCTTTCAGTACTTGGCATATGTTGGGTATAAAAATCGTAATATCAAACTGTGAATACGTGCAGAGACCCAGAATTTGGCTCCAAAATATGGCTCAGGCCTCGATATTGTGATGTTTGGGATATTTTGAAAACTGCAGGGAGGTTTGGAACAAATATAACCAAACGCCGCTTTCAACACTTGGCATATGTTGGGTATAAAAAATTCGTAATTTCATACTGCGAATACGTGAAGAGAGCCAGAAGTTGGCTCCAAAATATGGCTCAGGCCTCGAAATTGGGATATTTGGGATATATCGACATACTGTAGGGGAGTTTGTGCAAAATTTGACTCACTGCTGCTTTCAGGACTTGGCATATGTTGGGTATAAAAAGTCGTAATTTCAAACCACGAATACGTGTATAGAGCCAGAATTTGGCTCCAAAATATGGCTCAGGCCTCGAAATTAGGATATTTCTGATATTTTGAAAACTGCAGGGGAGTTTGTGCAAAATGTGACTCACTGCCGCTATCAGGACTTGGCATATGCTGGGTATAAAAAGTCATAATTTCAAACTGCGTATACGTGCATAGAGCCAGAATTTGGCTCCAAAATACGACTCAGGCCTCGAAATTGGGATGTTTAGGATATTTTGAAAATTGCAGGGGGGTTTGGGACAAATGTCACCAAACATTTCAGTACTTCGCATATGTTGGGTATAAAAAAGTCGTAATTTCAAAATACGAATTCGTTCAGAGAGCCAGAATTTGGCTCCAAAATATGGCTCAGGCCTCGAAATTGAGATGTTTGGGATATTTTGAAAACTGAAGGGGGAATTGGGACAAATATGACCAAATGCCGCTTTCAGTACTTGGCATATGTTGGGTATAAAAAAGTCGTAATTTCAAACTGCGAATAGGTGCAGAGAGCCAGAATTTGGCTCCAAAACATGGCTCAGTCCTCGAAATTGGGATGTTTGGGATATTTTGAAAACTGCTGGGAGGTTTGGGACAAATGTGACCAAATGCCGCTTTCAGTACTTGGTATATGTTAGGTATAAAAATTCGTAATTTCAAAGTGCCAATACGTGCAGAGAGCCAAAATTTGGCTACAAAATATGGCTCAGGCCTCGAAATTGGGATGTTTGGGATATTTTGAAAACTGCAGGGGAGTTTGTGCAAAATGTCACTCACTGCCGCTTTCAGGACTTGGCATATGTTGGGTATAAAAAGTCGTAATTTCAAACTGCGAATACGTGCATAGAGCCAGAATTTGGCTCCAAAATTTGGCTCAGGCCTCGAAATTGGGATGTTTGGGATATTTTGAAAACTGCAGGGGGGTTTGCGACAAATATGACCAAACGCCGCTTTCAGAACTTTGCATATGTTGGGTTTAAAAAGTCGTAAATTCAAAGTGCGAATACGTTCAGAGAGCCAGAATTTGGCTCCAAAAAAATGGCTCAAGCCTCGAAATTGGGATGTTTGGGATATTTTGAAAACTGCTGGGGGGTTTGGGACAGATGTAACCAAACGCCGCTTTCAGTACTTGGCATATGTTGGGTATAAAAAGTCGTAATTTCAAACTGCGAATACGTTCAGAGAGCCAGAATTTGGCTCCAAAAAATGGCTCAAGCCTCGAAATTGTAATGTTTGGGATATTTTGAAAACTGCTGGGGGGTTTGGGACAGATGTAACCAAACGCCGCTTTCAGTACTTGGCATATGTTGGGTATAAAAAGTCGTAATTTCAAATTGCGAATACGTGCAAAGAGCTTGAATTTGGCTCCAAAATATGGCTCAGGCCTCGAAATTGGGATGTTTGGGATATTTTGTAAACTGCAGGGAGGTTTGGGACAAATGTGACAAAACGCCCCTTTCAGTACTTGGCATATGTTGGGTATATAAAATCGTAATTTCAAAATGCGAATACGCGCTGAGAGCGAGAATTTGGCTCCAAAATATAGCTCAGGCCTCGAAATTAGGATATTTGTGATATTTTGAAAACTGCAGGGGAGTTTGTGCAAAATGTGACTCACTGCCGCTATCAGGACTTGGCATATGCTGGGTATAAAAAGTCATAATTTCAAACTGCGTATACTTGCATAGAGCGAGAATTTGGCTCCAAAATATGGCTCAGGCCTCGAAATTGGGATGTTTGAGATATTTTGAAAACTGCAGGGGGGTTTGGGACAAATGTCACCAAACATTTCAGTACTTCGCATATGTTGGGTATAAAAAAGTCGTAATTTCAAAATACGAATTCGTTCAGAGAGCCAGAATTTGGCTCCAATATATGGCTCGGGCCTCGAAATTGGGATGTTTGGGATATTTTGAAAACTGCAGGGGGGTTTGGGACAAATGTCACCAAACATTTCAGTACTTCGCATATGTTGGGTATAAAAAAGTCGTAATTTCAAAATACGAATTCGTTCAGAGAGCCAGAATTTGGCTCCAAAATATGGCTCAGGCCTCGAAATTGGGATGTTTAGGATATTTTGAAAACTGCTGGGGGGTTTGGGACAAATGTCACCAAACATTTCAGTACTTCGCATATGTTGGGTATAAAAAAGTCGTAATTTAAAACTGCGAATACGTGCAGAGAGCCAGAATTTGGCTCCAAAATATGGCTCAGGCCTCGAAATTTAGATGTTTGGGATATTTTGAAAACTGCAGGGGGAATTGGGACAAATTTGAGAAAACGCCGATTTCAGTACTTGGCATATGTTGGGTATAAAAAATTCGCAATTTAAAACTACGAATACGTGCAGAGAGCTAGAATTTGGCTCCAAAATATGGATCAGGCCTCGAAATTGGGATGTTTGAGATATTTTGAAAACTGCAAGAAGGATTGAGACAAATGTGACCAAATGCCGCTTTCAGTACTTGGTATATGTTGGGTATAAAAAAGTCGTAATTTCAAACTGCGGATACGTGCAGAGAGCCAGAATTTGGCTCCAAAACATGGCTCAGTCCTCGAAATTGGGATGTTTGGGATATTTTGAAAACTGCTGGGAGGTTTGGGACAAATGTGACCAAATGCCGCTTTCAGTACTTGGTATATGTTAGGTATAAAAAGTCGTAATTTCAAAGTGCGAATACGTGCAGAGAGCCAAAATTTGGCTACAAAATATGGCTCAGGCCTCGAAATTGGGATGTTTGGGATATTTTGAAAACTGCAGGGGAGTTTGTGCGAAATGTGACTCACTGCCGCTTTCAGGACTTGGCATATGTTGGGTATAAAATGTCGTAATTTCAAACCGCGAATACGTGCATAGAGCCAGAATTTGGCTCCAAAATATTGCTCACGCCACGAAATTGGGATGTTTGGGGTATTTCGAAAACTGCAGGGGAGTTTGTGCAAAATGTGACTCACTGCTGCTTTCAGTACTTGGCATATGTTGGGTATAAAAATCGTAATATCAAACTGTGAATACGTGCAGAGACCCAGAATTTGGCTCCAAAATATGGCTCAGGCCTCGATATTGTGATGTTTGGGATATTTTGAAAACTGCAGGGAGGTTTGGGACAAATATAACCAAACGCCGCTTTCAACACTTGGCATATGTTGGGTATAAAAAATTCGTAATTTCATACTGCGAATACGTGAAGAGAGCCAGAAGTTGGCTCCAAAATATGGCTCAGGCCTCGAAATTGGGATGTTTGGGATATTTTGAAAATTGCAGGGGGGTTTGGGACAAATGTCACCAAACATTTCAGTACTTCGCATATGTTGGGTATAAAAAAGTCGTAATTTCAAAATACGAATTCGTTCAGAGAGCCAGAATTTGGCTCCAAAATATGGCTCAGGCCTCGAAATTGAGATGTTTGGGATATTTTGAAAACTGAAGGGGGAATTGGGACAAATATGACCAAATGCCGCTTTCAGTACTTGGCATATGTTGGGTATAAAAAAGTCGTAATTTCAAACTGCGAATAGGTGCAGAGAGCCAGAATTTGGCTCCAAAACATGGCTCAGTCCTCGAAATTGGGATGTTTGGGATATTTTGAAAACTGCAGGGGAGTTTGTGCAAAATGTCACTCACTGCCGCTTCCAGGACTTGGCATATGTTGGGTATAAAAAGTCGTAATTTCAAACTGCGAATACGTGCATAGAGCCAGAATTTGGCTCCAAAATACGGCTCAGGCCTCGAAATTGGGATGTTTGGGATATTTTGAAAACTGCAGGGGGGTTTGGGAAAAATATGACCAAACGCACTTTCAGAACTTTGCATATGTTAGGTATAATAAGTCGTAATTTCAAAGTGCGAATACGTGCAGAGAGCCAAAATTTGGCTACAAAATATGGCTCAGGCCTCGAAATTGGGATGTTTGGGATATTTTGAAAACTGCAGGGGGGGTTTGGGACATATGTGACCAAACGCCGCTTTCATTACTTGGCATATGTTGGGTATAAAAAAGAAGTAATATCAAACGGCGAATACGTGCAGAGAGCCAGAATTTGGCTCCAAAATATAGCTCAGGCCTCGAAATTGGGATATTTGGGATATTTCGAAAACTGCAGGGGAGTTTGTGCAAAATGTGACTCACTGCCGCTATCAGGACTTGGCATATGTTGGGTGTAAAAAGTCGTTATTTTTAAACTGCGTATACGTGCATAGAGCCAGAATTTGGCTCCAAAATACGGCTCAGGCCTCGAAATTGGGATGTTTAGGATATTTTGAAAACTGCAGGGGGGTTTGTCACAAATGTCACCAAACGCTGCTTTCAGTACTTACCATATGTTGGGTATAAAAAAGTCGTAATTTCAAACTGAGAATACGTGCAGAGAGCCAGAATTTGGCTCCAAAATATGGCTCAGGCCTCGAAATTGGGATGTTTGGGATATTTTGAAAACTGCAGGGGGGTTTGGGATGTATGTGACCAAACGCCGTTTTCATTACTAGGCACATGTTGGCTATAAAAAATCGTAATTTCAAACGGCGAATACGTGCAGAGAGCCAGAATTTGGGTCCAAAATATGGCTCAGGCCTCGAAATTGGGATGTTTGGGATATTTTGAAAACTGCAAGGGGGTTTCGGACATATGTGACCAAACGGCGCTTTCATTACTTGGCATATGTTGGGTATAAAATAGTCGTAATTTCAAACGGCGAATACGTGCAGAGAGCCAGAATTTGGCTCCAAAATATAGCTCAGGCCTCGAAATTGGGATTTTTGGGGAATTTCGAAAACAGCAGGGGAGTTTGTGCGAAATGTGACTCACTGCCGCTTTCAGTACTTGGCATATATTGGGTATAAAAAAGTCGTAATTTCAAACTGCGAATACGTGCAGAGAGCCTGAGTTTGGCTCCAAAATATGGCTCATGCCTCGAAATTGGGATTTTTGGGGAATTTCGAAAACTGCATGGGAATTTGTGCAAAATGTGACTCACTGGCGCTTTCAGTACTTGGCATATGTTGGGTATAAAAATCGTAATATCAAACTGCGAATACGTGCAGAGAGCCAGAATTTGGCTCCAAAATATGGCTCAGGCCTCGAAATTGGGATGTTTTGGATATTTTGAAAACTGCAAGAAGGATTGAGACAAATGTAACCAAACACCGCTTTCAGTACTTGGTATATGTTGTGTGACGGTAACGCGTTGGTGTTCGGCTGTTCAAAAGCTAGGGGTATGGCCTCGTCACATATAGAAAAAAAAATAGAAAATCTGGAACTTCGTCTGTGGTAAGGTGAGGAGAAGACACACAAAACACAAGTAAATTTTAACAATGAAATTTTAATTACGTTAAAGAAAGCAAAACATGAATAAAATGGACATACAAATTCGTATAATAAAATCAATCAATCAAAGTAATAAGAATAATCAAATGGCAAAATGAAAAGTTACGTTAAGACAAGTGAGCAAATAACCAGTGTATGATAAACAAAGTAAATAGGTGCCGGAATATTGGCTTCAAGCTATCACTTCTCTTAGTACACGTAAGCCTGGGGCTTAGTCTACCAACGAGATGTGTTAACTTGTCGAAAGCACGGGATATTCTGAAGACTGAGGTCGTGGCGGCCCCAAACATCAAGTAGTATGGTGGGTAGAGTGTAGTTGCAGCTGGACCCGCAGCCAATCAGCGAGGAGCAGGCGACAAGACAGGTAGTTTGGCGTTTTGCTCTCTGGCAAACCTTGGAGATGTTGTTGTCGTTGTTGAATATTTCTTCCATATTAGTTTTGTATAGATTTGTAGCGACGTATTTGGAGGGAAGAGCAGGCTCAATCTCTTGAAGGAGATTATTGTCACAGTTGGGTATAAAAAAGTCGTAATTTCAAACTGCGAATACGTGCAGAGAGCCAGAATCTGGCTCCAAAATATTGCTCAGGCCTCTTAATTGGGTTATTTGGGATATTTCGAAAACTGCGGGGGAGTTTGTGCAACATGTCACTCACTGCCGCTTTCAGGACTTGGCATATGTTGGGTATAAAAAGTCGTAATTTCAAACTGCGAATACGTGCATAGAGCCAGAATTTGGCTCCAAAATACGGCTCAGGCCTCGAAATTGGGATGTTTGGGATATTTTGAAAACTGCAGGGGGGTTTGGGAAAAATATGACCAAACGCCGCTTTCAGAACTTTGCATATGTTGGGTATAAAAAGTCGTAATTTCAAAGTGCGAATACGTGCAGAGAGCCAAAATTTGGCTACAAAATATGGCTCAGGCCTCGAAATTGGGATGTTTGGGATATTTTGAAAACTGCAGAGGGGTTTGGGACAGATGTAACCAAAGGCCGCTTTCAGTACTTGGCATATGTTGGATATAAAAAGTCGAAATTTCAAACTGTAAATACGTGCAGAGAGCCAGAATTTGGCTCTATAATATGGCTCAGGCCTTGAAGTTAGGATATTTGGGATATTTTGAAAACTGCAGTGGGGATTGGGACAAATGTGACCAAACGCCGCTTTCAGAACTTGGCATATGTTGGGTATAAAAAAGTCGCAATTTCAAACTACGAATACGTGCAGAGAGCCAGAATTTGGCTCCAAAATATGGCTCAGGCCTCGAAATTGGGATATTTGGGATATTTCGAAAACTGCAGGGGAGTTTGTGCAAAATGTGACTCACTGCCGCTATCAGGACTTGGCATATGTTGGGTATAAAAAAGTCGAAATTTCAAACTGCGAATACGTGCAGAGAGCCAGAATTTGGCTCTATAATATGGCTCAGGCCTCGAAATTAGGATATTTGGGATATTTTGAAAACTGCAGGGGAGGTTTGGGACAAATGTGACCAAACACCGCTTTCAGTACTTGGAATGTGTTGGGTATATAAAGTCGTAATTTCAAACTGCAAATACGTGCAGAGAGCGAGAATTTGGCTCCAAAATATGGCTCAGGCCTTGAAATTGGGATATTTGTGATATTTTGAAAACTGCAGGGGAATTTGTGCAAAATGTGACTCACTGGCGCTTGCAGTACTTGGCATATGTTGGGTATAAAAATCGTAATATCAAACTGCGAATACGTGCAGAGAGCCTGAGTTTGGCTCCATTATATGGCTCACGCCTCGAAATTGGGTTTTTTTGGGAATTTCGAAAACGGCAGGGGAATTTGTGGAAAATGTGACTCACTGGCGCTTTCAGTACTTGGCATATGTTGGGTATAAAAATCGTAATATCAAACTGCGAATACGTGCAGAGAGCCAGAATTTGGCTCCAAAATATGGCTCAGTCCTCGAAATTGGGATGTTTGGGATATTTTGAAAACTGCAGGGAGGTTTGGGACAAATATAACCAAACGCCGCTTTCAACACTTGGCATATGTTGGGTATAAAAAATTCGTAATACGTGCAGAGAGCGAGAATTTGGCTCCAAAATATAGCTCAGGCCTCGAAATTGGGATGTTTGGGATATTTTGAAAACTGCAGGGGGGTTTCGGACATATGTGTCCAAACGGCGCTTTCAATACTTGGCATATGTTGGGTATAAAATAGTCGTAATTTCAAACGGCGAATACGTGCAGAGAGCCAGAATTTGGCTCCAAAATATAGCTCAGGCCTCGAAATTGGGATATTTGGGATATTTCGAAAACTGCAGGGGAGTTTGTCCAAAATGTGACTCACTGCCGCTATCAGGACTTGGCATATGTTGGGAATAAAAAGTCGTTATTTCAAACTGTGTATACGTGCATAGAGCCAGAATTTGGCTCCAAAATACGGCTCACGCCTCTAAATTGGGATGTTTAGGATATTTTGAAAACTGCAGTGGGGTTTGGGACAAATGTCACCAAACGCCGCTTTCAGTACTTCGCATATGTTGGGTATAAAAAAGTCGTAATTTCAAACTGAGAATACATGCAGAGAGCCAGAATTTGGCTCCAAAATATAGCTCAGGCCTCGAAATTGTGATATTTGGGATGATTCCAAAACTGCAGGGGAGTTTGTGCAAAATGTGACTCACTGCCGCTATCAGGACTTGGCATATGCTGGGTATAAAAAGTCGTAATTTCAAACTGCGTATACGTGCATAGAGCCAGAATTTGGCTCCAAAATACGGCTCAGGCCTCGAAATTGGGATGTTTAGGATATTTTGAAAACTGCAGGAGGGTATGGGACAAATGTCACCAAACGCCACTTTCAGTACTTTGCATATGTTGGGTATAAAAAAGTCGCAATTTCAAACTACGAATACGTGCAGAGAGCCAGAATTTGGCTCCAAAATATGGCTCAGGCCTCGAAATTGGGATGTTTGGGATATTTTGAAAACTGCAAGAAGGATTGAGACAAATGTGACCAAACGCCGCTTTCAGTACTTGGTATATGTTGGGTATAAAAAAGTCGTAATTTCAATCTGCAAATACGTGCATAGAGCCAGAATTTGGCTCGAAAATATGGCTCAGGCCTCGAAATTGGGATGTTTGGGATATTTTGAAAACTGCAGGGAAGTTTGGGACAAATATGACCAAACGCCGCTTTCAGTACTTGGCATATGTTGGGTATATAAAGTCGTAATTTGAAACTGCGAATACGTGCAGAGAGCCAGAATTTGGCTCCAAAATATGGCTCAGGCCTAGAAATTGGAATATTTGGGATATTTTGAAAACTGCAAGGGAGTTTGTGCAAAATTTGACTCACTGCCGCTTTCAGGACTTGGCATATGTTGGGTATAAAAAGTCATAATTTCAAACTGCGAATATGTGCATTAGCCATAATTTGGCTCCAAAATACGGCTCAGGCCTCGAAATTGGGATGTTTGGGATATTTTGAAAACTGCAGGGGGGTTTGGGACAGATGTAACCAAACGCCACTTTCAGTACTTGGCATATGTTGGGTAAAGAAAGTCGTAATTTCAAACTGCGAATACGTGCAGAGAGCCAGAATTTGGCTCTATAATATGGCTCAGGCCTCGAAATTAGGATATTTGGGATATTTTGAAAACTGCAGGGAGGTTTGGGACAAATGTGACCAAACGCCGCTCTCAGTACTTGGCATATGTTGGGTATATAGATTCGTAATTTCAAAATGCGAATACGTGCAGAGAGCGAGAATTTGGCTCCAAAATATGGCTCAGGCCTCGAAATTGGGATGTTTGGGATATTTTGAAAACTGCAGGGGGGTTTGGGATATATGTGACCAAACGCCGCTTTCATTACTAGGCACATGTTGGCTATAAAAAAGTCGTAATTTCAAACGTCGAATACGTGCAGAGAGCCAGAATTTGGCTCCAAAATATAGCTCAGGCCTCGAAATTGGGATATTTGGGATGTTTCCAAAACTGCAGGGGAGTTTGTGCAAAATGTGACTCACTGCCGCTATCAAGACTTGGCATATGCTGGGTATAAAAAGTCGTAATTTCAAACTGCGTATACGTGCATAGAGCCAGAATTTGGCTCGAAAATACGGCTCAGGCCTCGAAATTGGGATGTTTAGGATATTTTGAAAACTGCAGGGAGGTTTGGGTCAAATGTCACCAAACGCCGCTTTCAGTACATCGCATATGTTGGGTATAAAAAAGTCGTAATTTAAAACTGCGAATACGTGCAGAGAGCCAGAATTTGGCTCCAAAATATGGCTCAGGCCTCGAAATTGGAATATTTCGGATATTTTGAAAGCTGCAGGGGAGTTTGTGCAAAATGTGACTCTCTGCTGCTATCAAGACTTGGCATATGTTGGGTATAAAAAAGTCGTAATTTAAAACTGCGAATACGTGCAGAGAGCCAGAATTTGGCTCCAAAATATGGCTCAGGCCTCGAAATTGGAATATTTCGGATATTTTGAAAGCTGCAGGGGAGTTTGTGCAAAATATGACTCACTGCCGCTTTCAGGACTTGGCATATGTTGGGTATAAAAAAGTGATGTGGAAAGCATGGGGGATTTTTGTTTATATTGCAGAATGGTGACTGATAGGGGCTAGTGCGTGATGCTTTCCTACTAATCCAGACCCACTCAGATGCACCTGCTATATTTAGATCAACAACACTGCTGATCTATGATTCATCCAGTGTCTAATGTCACTTAGTGGAGAGATTTAGCAAGAGGTCAGCAGCAGATCAACTTTTTCTAAATACCATGTTGGCGATCACAGCAAACAATGAGGGTGAAAAAAAGTTCATTTGCTGAGAGATTGTAATTCAGTAGAACTCCATTCACACTGACTGATGGCAAAATCTAATATATCCATATCAGCCTTGCTTGCTCCAGGGAGCCTCTGGCTCTCGCCAAGTAAATGATGTTTCATTACATTCATTTTTTTTTACCCTGTCTGTAAGACATCGTTTTCTACAGATAAAATAATAACTATTTGGTATTTTTGAACATCATTCTCATAAATTTCTGGTCTGTTTAATTGAAGCCTTTTTATTTCAGCCATCCAACTATTATGAAGCTAAATGAGCTACGTAACAGCAATCCACGATTAGCAGAACTCACTACCAAACAGGTAAGTGGGAGGGATGAAGTTTGATGCAAATGACAGATAAGGACACACTTTAAAAGGATTCAGTATAAGTAGAAAAATAAACACACAATTTAACAGGAGCATCTCTAAGCAGTAGCGTATATACTAAGCCTACAAACATAGGATTATGCCTAAACAGTAGGAGTGAGTGCTCCCAAAGACACAAAGCCAGTGTTCTAAACACTTATATTCGTCGAGCCCTTACCCACTGCTCAGAATGGAGCAACGTCAGTAGGGAGTTTGAAAGTTAACTGAAGTGTTGGTGAACAATGGATATAGCAACAAAGAAATAAACGCAACATAAGATGACACCTGGACCAGGTACAATCCTGAACCTAGAACAGAAACCACAACGCCTCCAATAATATTATATTACAAATCGGATTTGGAAAGAAGGATTGGGCTACAGGAAGGATTGGTCTACAAGAAGGATTGGGCTACAGGAAAGATTGGGCTACAGGAAGGATTGAGCTACAGGAAGGATTGGTCTACAGGAAGGATTGGGCTACAAGAAGGATTGGGCTACAGGAAAGATTGGGCTACAGGAAGGATTGAGCTACATCTCCAAATGTATATTTGCCAGATAATTTGGCACTAAAAACAAAGAGCATATATTATTGTTTAGACTAAATCCGCTACTCATTACTTTCCTGAAGTTGTCGTATATACACTACAAAATCTGCGTGTAAATCACAAGACAATTAACACGTGATGAAAATGGTGACGACAGTGTCAGACCACGAAGGAAGAATTGAAACAGGAATTTCCTTAAGTATTTTCGTAATTAATAATACATCTAAAGAAGGGTGTTTCAATTCTTCCTTCGAGGTCTGACATTGTCACTACAGTGTTGAATGTATTTAAACGTTGCAACAATGAATAATGAGAACAATCATTATATGGATGGCATAATAACAGGGGAGCATTAGCCCCTCTGGTGGTCAGATGCTTAACTGTATTAGAGGTTGACAGTTTAGATATTATAGTGAAGAAAGGGTGAGTGGCGCGTCTGGGAGTCCTGCTTCTTAACGTGTGGCTCATTTGTCGACCAGCCGCCGCCTGGCAAGGGTCACGTTGATTACCAGTGAGCAAAAAATAAATGTGTTACAGATATCATTACTCAATCATAATATAGAAAGAATTGTTCGGGGTGTGTACTTCATGTTGTTATTCGTTATTATTTTGTATATTTTATGTATTTAGACAAAATATAGAGGAGATTGTCAGGTGGCAGCCATAGGTGTACCCGCTAGTTAAGTCATTAGGGCGCTTGTGGTGGCCTTAATAGCCATGCCAGTAGCTAGCCAGCAATCTTAAGGTTATCTTGAGATGATTTCGGGGCTTAGCATCCCCCGCGGCCCTGTCCTCGACCAGGCCTTCTTTTTCTTACACATCCCCAGGAAACAGCCCATAGCAGCTGTCTAACTCCCAGGTACTTATTTACTGATAGGTATACAGGGTCATCAGGGTGAAAGAAAGTGTCCATTTGTTTCAGCCTCCACCGGGGATCGACCCCGGAACCTCAGGATTACGAATCCGGAGCACTCTCCACTCGGCTGTCAGGCCCCTTAAAACAACCCAAAGAGAAATCTTCTACATATTTTGATGAAAATCTGAATGAAACGAGAAATGTTGGCCACAGATTGTGTGAAGATGGTGGGGGGGGGGGGGGGGGGATTGAGGGGGTGCAGGTTAGTACGATGAGCATGATTCAGAATGATGGAAGGAGAAGGGCTCCTATGATGAATTGACCTAAGGGCCACCATCTACAGTGGCCTCGACGGGGACAGGACGGCGGCACCTTGTCAAAGGTCAGCCTTCCTACTCCCTCCACCCTTATTTTATTGAGGATTTGTCTTGTGTATATTGTGAACAAGAGGAATGACTCGGCATTTACGACTTGAGTGGTTAAGCGGGTTCATGGGTTAATAATCCTATGGGGGAAACAACACATCTATTTTCTGTGTTACATTGTGGCTTGTTGAGCTTGAAGCTGTTGTCCAGCCTGTGTCAAATATGATATTTTAGAGAAGTGGTCTGTATTAATGACCTCCAACTTGGTCAGTATTACAAAGGCCTCGGCTGTTATTTATTTATTTATATAACTACAAGTTATATTGGGTTTCTGATCAACCCGTCCTCTTAAAACTAACGTCACTTTTGGCTGGTATGCGCGGCACTATGGCCAAATTTGGACGTAATTTGAAATGAAATCGACTCACAAAAGTGACGCACGGTTCCGTTTTCTGTTTGAGTCGTCCGGCTTACTCGGCCAGCTTAGAAGAGGATTCTTTCCATTAACATTTTCATAACGTTTTGAAACTTTATGAGAATTTCCTGCCCACCTAACCTACCAGAGGACCCTTAACTTATTGTTGTTGAAAAAAAAGCCCAAATTTATTTTCATTTTGTTTTCATTTCCAAATTACGTCCATATTCGGCCTTACGGGTAAACGGCCAAAAGCGACGCTATTTTTAAGAGGACAGGTGACAAGGAGTACATAGCCCTGTGTGTTTACATTCTTGTAAAGCCACTAGTACGCATAGCACTTCGGCCAGGTCCTTAATTTAACAGATAATATTAAGTAGGTAATTTCTAGGAAAATTTATAGGCTAATCTATCTAAATCTATAACAATTTAAACTTTTATAGTGTTAGTCCTTCAAAGATTCGTGGTAGTGACAGTTGAACAAGTTCTGGCATGATTGTTGTTGCTGTCTTGAACTTTCTCCAAAGCTGAAAATCATTGATGTGTTTTTGAAGTGAGGTTTCCATATTAGGACACAGTAGGCCAGATGGGACCACAACAGAGACTCGTACAGTTGAATATTCAACGTTGTTCGTTTCAGTCAAAGATTCGTTTAACTATTCTTAAGGATTGTTTTCATATTAACTGTGAGTCCCAGATGTTCAATGGCTGGTACATCATAACTCCTAGGTAATATTGACTTAAATTTACCAGAGGGCCACCATTTCTCCATAGTGCCCTCTACGGCAACAGGAAGCCGGCGGCTTGTCAAAGGTTCCCCTATGGTTCCTGAGAATTTTGTCTATCTGTATTTTGAGCGCGCAAACTGCTGCATTATGACATTAAAGGTAGTGTGATAATATGCACAACGTGTTTTGTAGCTAAGGTAAAGGTGACTTGTAATGTTTAGCAACAAGTCACCCTAGATTGTTTAGTGTGTTGACGACGACGTTTCGGTCCTGGACCATTCTCAAGTCGACTTGAGAATGGTCCAGGATGGACCGAAACGTCGTCATCCCTTCACCTGCTAGTGTGTGGCCTGGTCAAACTACTTCAGCCACGTTATTGTGACTCATCGCCTGCACTTAGTGTGTTAACGACTAGGGCGATGGAGTGGTCATATCAGGATGGCAATTGTGCAAATAAATGTGGAAGATAATTGTTTCCATCTTGTTTACTCTGCGATATGAAATGGTTTCACCTGTAAATGGTCCTTTTTGACAATGTAATCACTAGGCTTCTAACGTTGGTTTGGTGCTCAGAGACCATATACTGTACTTAAGAGGTTTTAAGCATGTTATTTATATAATTTAGGCCAATAAACAGCTAAATAAATTAATAATACACAGTACGTTTATCTAAGATTAGCTAAAGGTTTGTTTTTAGTGGAAGACCCTAATAAGATAATGTGTTTCTATGTAACTTTAAAAGAACATTGATGCTTAACCATAGCCTCATGAGTCGGAGACAAAAATGTACTCCGTTAGGCTATTGCAGTCTTATCAGTCTTGCCTACTCGCTATTGTTGATACAATCTTTAATTAATCTCCATTGCAATTTCACCTTTTCCAGTGATTGGTTCCAGTGTTCTTGAAATTCATAATTGTATTTTCCTACTCGATTGTATTTGAAATAAACTGTTTATACTTACCCTGGTGCTACATAGCCTTCCCGGTTTGGTGCCTTATTTTAATAATTACTTATACTTGCCCTTAATATATGTAAAAAATATTTTTTCAGGAGTGTGGCACGTGTGGACAAGTGTTGGATCAGAGGAGTCAAGGTAAAGTGCTTATTTAACAACTAGTTCTGGGGAGGAGCGGGTGGAACTAGATGGACGTAGTCAACTTCACATTCTTGTTACACTAACACTGGTTTGTGCCTCGGAGAGGCTGCAGGATCCAATATGTTCAGTAGATCTTCGGTTTCAACTCTTTTTGACCATGTCGTAGCTCAGTCGATTACGGCAGCGTCTGGGATGCTCTCGGACGCAGGTTCGAATCCTCGTCCCGGCCCTTGTGGATTTGTACACTCTTGTTAGCAGGCTGAGAGCTTTTCTTTCCCATAGATTTATTTATAGAAGAGTTAGCAATAAGTCGGCTGGGTTTATTAACGTATTGTTTTTAGGCCCCATTTACATTATGCCGTTCAGTTTTGGTCGCCATACACATAATGAATGGACATAATTCACTAGAACACGTCAGTTAGGATGACAAAGTTAATCCCGCAAATTAGAAAGCTTCCATATGAAGAGATGTTGGAAAAACCTTAACGTGACATGATTGAAGTGTACAAGTGGATGAATGGGCATAACAAGGGAGTTATTGATAAGGCTTTAAATGAAGATAAGTTTAGATTTAGGAAATACCTGGGTAAATACTGGTTTGGTAACTGGGTTGTGGATTTGCGGAACCAATTACTGGATCATGTGCAGACGACGAGTCACAATAATACCTGCGTTCACAGTTCATCCTCGTCGCCAATGTGGTGTTTGTGTGTTACTGAGGAAGTCTTGGTTGTAGGGTTGATGTAAAGTCATGACTTGGTTACTGACTTTAATACTTAATATGATTACATGACTAGTAGCTACCAAGCTTGGCGGGCGTCCTGTACGCTCTCTTGTTTACCTCCCCTCTCTGGCGTCCCAGCCGCCGCACATAGAAAACGGATGGTACCATTTTCTGTGAACATGACAAGCCCCAGGCGAGGTGTGGAAAGAAAGTCCAGCCAGGGGCGTTCAATCTGTGCGCCAAGATGGCCGACCTTCGGGCGGGAATCTCCTCCACAACCAAATCTTTTATTGAGGAGTTGTTGCCAACCTACTTTTATCTGGCATGTATTATGCCAGTTTTCGCCTCGCATAATTTTTTCTCATTTGGAAATACAATATTATCTTCACTATAAATTACTACTATAGTGTGTCATTTCTGCTCACACTCATCTCTAAATAAAATGATTACAAATATTTCCAAAGACATAAACTGCCTCATCCAGCCCGCCTCTTCCCTCATTCCAAATCCAAAAACCCTCCAACTCCAACTCCAAGAGGAATTTCAAACTGCGAATACGTGCAGAGAACCAGAATTTGGCTCCAAAATATGGCTCAGGCCTCGAAATTGAGATGTTTGGGATATTTTGAAAACTGCAGGGGAGTTTGTGCAAAATGTGACACACTGCTGCTTTCAGGACTTGGCATATGTTGTGTATAAAAAGTCGTAATTTCAAACTGCGAATAAGTGCAGAGAGCCAGAATTTGGCTCCAAAGTATGGCTCAGGCGTCGAAATTTGGATATTTGGGATATTTTGAAACCTGCAGGGGGGGGGGGTTTGGGACAAATTTGACCAAACGCCGCTTTCAGTACTTGGTATATGTTGGGTATAAAAAAGTCGTAATTTCAAACTGCGAATACGTGCAGAGAGCCAGAATTTGGCTCCAAAATAAGTATCAGGCCTTAAAATTGGGATATTTGGGATATTTCGAAAACTGCAGGGGAGTTTGTGCGAAATGTGATTCACTGCCGCTTTCAGGACTTGGCATATGTTGGGTATAAAAAGTCGTAATTTCACACTGCGAATACGTGCAGAGAGCCAGAATTTGGCTCCAAAATAAGTATCAGGCCTTAAAATTGGGATATTTGGGATATTTCGAAAACTGCAGGGGAGTTTGCGCAAAATGTGACACACTGCCACTTTCAGTACTTGGTATATGTTGGGTATAAAAAAGTCGTAATTTCAAACTGCGAATACGTGCAGAGAGCCAGAATTTGGCTCCAAAATAAGTATCAGGCCTTAAAATTGGGATATTTGGGATATTTCGAAAACTGCAGGGGAGTTTGCGCATAATGTGACTCACTGCCACTTTCAGTACTTGGCAAATGTTGGGTATAAAACGTCGTAATATCAAACTGTGAATTCGTGCAGAGAGCCAAACGTTGGCTCCAAAATATGGCTCAGGTCTCGATATTGAGATGTTTGGGATATTTTGAAAACTGCAGGGAGGTTTAGGACAAATGTGACCAAACGCCGCTTTCCGTACTTGGCATATGTTGGGTATAAAAAAGTCGCAATTTCAAACTGCGAATACGTGCAGAGAGCAAGAATTTGGCTCCAAAACATGGCTCAGGCCTCGAAATTGGGATATTTGGGATATTTTGAAAACTGCAAGGGAGTTTGTGCAAAATGTGACTCACTGCTGCTTTCAGTTCTTGGCATATGTTGGGTATAAAAAGTCGTTATTTCAAACTGCGAATACGTGCATAGAGCCAGAATTTGGCTCCAAAATAGTGCTCTGTCCTCGAAATTGGGATGTTTGGGATATTTTGAAAACCTCAGTGGGCTTTGGGACAAATATGACCAAACACCGCTTTCAGAACTTGGCATATGTTGGGTATAAAAAGTCGTAATTTCAAACTGCGAATACGTGCAGAGAGCCAGAACTTGGCTCCGAAATATAGCTCAGGCCTGAAAATTGGAATATTTGGGATATTTCGAAAACTGCAGGGGAGTTTGTGCGAAATGTGAATCACTGCCGCTTTCAGGACTTGGCATATGTTGGGTATAAAAAAGTCGTAATTTCAAACTGCGAATACGTGCAGGGAGCCAGAATTTGGCTCCAAAATATGGCTCAGGCATCGAAATTGGGATATTCGTAATTTCAAACTGCGAATATGTGCAGAGAGCCAGAATTTGGCTCCAAAATAGTGCTCAGTCCTCGAAATTGTGATGTTTGGGATATTTGAAAACTGCAGGGGAGTTTGTGCAAAATGTGACTTACTGCCGCTTTCAGGACTTGGCATATGTTGGGGAAAAAAGTCGTAATTTCAAACTTCGAATACATGCAGAGAGCCAGAATTAGGCTCCAAAATACGGCTCAGGCCTCAAAATTGTGATGTTTGGAATATTTTGAAAACTGCAGGGGGGGGTTTGGGACAAATGTGACCAAACTCCGCGTTCAGTACTTGGCATATGTTGGGTATAAAAAAGTCGTAATTTCAAACTGCGAATTCGTGCAGAGAGCCAGAATTTGGCTCCAAAATATGGCTCAGGCCTCAAAATTGGGATGTTTGGGATATTTTGAAAACTGCAGGGGGGGTTTTGGACAAATGTGACCAAACGCCGCGATCTGTACTTGGCATATGTTGGGAATAAAAAAGTCGTAATTTCAAACTGCGAATATGTGCAGAGAGCCAGAATTTGGCTCCAAAATATGGCTCAGGCCTCGAAATTGGGATGTTTGGGATATTTTGAAAAATGCCGGGTGGATTGAGACAAATGTGACCAATTGCCGCTTTCAGTACTTGGCATATGTTGGGTATAAAAAAGTGGTAATTTCAAACTGCGAATATGTGCAGAGAGCCAGAATTTGGCTCCAAAATATGGCTCAGGACTCGAAATTGGGATTTTTGGGATATTTTGAAAACTGCAGGGAGGTTTGGGACAAATTTGACCAAATGCCACTTTCAGTACTTGGCATATGTTGGGTATAAAAAGTCGTAATTTCAAACTTCGAATACGTGCAGAGAGCCAGAATTTGGCTCCAAAATATGGCTCAGGCCTCGAAATTGGGATATTTGGGATATTTCGAAAACTGCAGGGGAGTTTGTGCGAAATGTGACTCACTGCCGCTTTCAGTACTTGGCATATTTTGGGTATAAAAATCGTAATATCAAACTGCGAATACGTTCAGAGAGCCAGAATTTAGCTCCAAAACATGGCTCAGGCCTCGATATTGTGATGTTTGGGATATTTTGAAAACTGCAGGGAGGTTATGGACAAATGTAACCAAACGCCGCTTTCAGTACTTGGCATATGTTGGGTATAAAAAAATCTTATTTTCAAACTGCGAATACGTGCAGAGAGCCAGAATTTGGCTCCAAAATATAGCTCAGGCCTCAAAATTAGGATATTTGAGATATTTCGAAAACTGCAGGGGAGCTTGTGCGAAATGTGACTCACTGCCGCTTTCAGTACTTGGCATATGTTGGGTATAAAATGCCGTAATTTCAAACCGCGAATACGTGCATAGGGCCAGAATTTGGCTCCAAAATATGGCTCAGGCCTCGAAATTGGGATGTTTGGAATATTTTGAAAACTGCAGGGGGGGTTTTGGACAAATATGACCAAACGCCGCGTTCAGTACTTGGCATATGTTGGGTATAAAAAAGTCGCAATTTCAAACTGCGAATACGTGCAGAGAGCAAGAATTTGGCTCCAAAACATGGCTCAGGCCTCGAAATTGGGATATTTGGGATATTTTGAAAACTGCAGGGGAGTTTGTGCAAAATGTGACTCACTGCTGCTTTCAGTTCTTGGCATATGTTGGGTATAAAAAGTCGTTATTTCAAACTGCGAATACGTGCAGAGAGCCAAAATTTGGCTCCAAAATATGGCTCATGCCTCGAAATTGGGATATTTGGGATATTTCGAAAACTGCAATAGAGTTTGTGCAAAATGTGACTCACTGCCGCTTTCAGGACTTAGCATATGTTGGGTATAAAATGTCGTAATTTCAAACCACGAATACGTGCATGGAGCAAGAATTTGGCTCCAAAATATGGCTAAGGCCTCGAAATTGGGATGTTTGGGATATTTTGAAAACTGCAGGGGGGTTTGGGACAGATGTAACCAAACGCCGCTTTCATTACTTGGCATATGTTGGGTATAAAATAGTCGTAATTTCAAACGGCGAATACGTGCAGAAAGCCAGAATTTGGCTCCAAAATATAGCTCAGGCCTCGAAATTGGGATATTTGGGATATTTCGAAAACTGCAGGGGAGTTTGTCCAAAATGTGACTCACTGCCGCTATCAGGACTTGGCATATGTTGGGAATAAAAAGTCGTTATTTCAAACTGCGTATACGTGCATAGAGCCAAAATTTGGCTCCAAAATACGGCTCAGGCCTCTAAATTGGGATGTTTAGGATATTTTGAAAACTGCAGTGGGGTTTGGGACAAATGTCACCAAACGCCGCTTTCAGTAATTCGCATATGTTGGGTATAAAAAAGTCGTAATTTCAAACTGAGAATACGTGCAGAGAGCCAGAATTTGGCTCCAAAATATGGCTCAGGCCTCGAAATTGGGATGTTTGGGATATTTTGAAAACTGCAGGGGGGTTTGGGATATATGTGACCAAACGCCGCTTTCATTACTAGGCACATGTTGGCTATAAAAAAGTCGTAATTTCAAACGGCGAATACGTGCGTAGAGCTAGAATTTGGCTCCAAAATATAGCTCAGGCCTCGAAATTGGGATATTTGGGATGTTTCCAAAACTGCAGGGGAGTTTGTGCAAAATGTGACTCACTGCCGCTATCAGGACTTGGCATATGCTGGGTATAAAAAGTCGTAATTTCAAACTGCGTATACGTGCATAGAGCCAGAATTTGGCTCCAAAATACGGCTCAGGCCTCGAAATTGGGATGTTTAGGATATTTTGAAAACTGCAGGAGGGTATGGGACAAATGTCACCAAACGCCGCTTTCAGTAATTGGCATATGTCAACCCGTTCTCGCAAATTCGTAAAGTCAATATTGACTTATCAACTACGTGCATAGGTGATATACTAAACATAATAGATACCCCTAAAAAGATTCATAGAAAACACCGACCTTACCTAACCTTGTTAGTATCTTAAGATAAGCATCTTATTGCTTCGTAATTACAATTATTACCTAACCTATACCTATTATAAGTTAGGTAATAATTGTAATTACGAAGCAATAAGATGCTTATCTTAAGATACTAACAAGGTTAGGTAAGGTCGGTGTTTTCTATGAATCTTTATGAGGGTATCTATTATGTTAAGTATGTCACCTCTGCACATATTTAATAAGTCAATATTGACTTATTAAATTTGCGAGAACGGGTTGCATATGTTGGGTATAAAAAATTCGCAATTTCAAACTACGAATACGTGCAGAGAGCCAGAATTTGGCTCCAAAATATGGCTCAGGCCTCGAAATTGGGATGTTTGGGATATTTTGAAAACTGCTGGGAGGTTTGTTACAAATGTGACCAAATGCCGCTTTCAGTACTTGGTGTATGTTGGGTATAAAAAGTCGTAATTTCAAACTGCGAATACGTGCAGAGAGCCAGAATTTGGCTCCAAAATATGGCTCAGGCCTCTTAATTGGGTTATTTGGGATATTTCGAAAACTGCAGGGGAGTTTGTGCAAAATGTCACTCACTGCCGCTTTCAGGACTTGGCATATGTTGGGTATAAAAAGTCGTAATTTCAAACTGCGAATACGTGCATAGAGCCAGAATATGGCTCCAAAATACGGCTCAGGCCTCGAAATTGGGATGTTTGGGATATTTTGAAAACTGCAGGGGGGTTTTGGAAAAATATGACCAAACGCCGCTTTCAGAACTTGGCATATGTTGGGTATAAAAAGTCGTAATTTCAAACTGCGAATACGTGCAAAGAGCTTGTATTTGGCTCCAAAATATGGCTCAGGCCTCGAAATTGGGATGTTTGGGATATTTTGTAAACTGTAGGGAGGTTTGGGACAGATGTAACCAAACGCCGCTTTCAGTACTTGGCATATGTTGGGTATAAAAAGTCGTAATTTCAAACTGTGAATATGTGCAGAGATCCACAATTTGGCTGTATAATATGGCTCAGGCCTCGAAATTAGGATATTTGAGATATTTTGAAAATTGCAGGGAGGTTTGGGACAAATGTGACCAAACATCGCTTTCAGTACTTGGAATGTGTTGGGTATATAAAGTCGTAATTTCAAACTGCGAATACGTGCAGAGAGCGAGAATTTGGCTCCACAATATGGCTCAGGCCTCGAAATTGGGATGTTTGGGATATTTTGAAAACTGCAGGGGGGTTTCGGACATGTGTGTCCAAACGGCGCTTTCATTACTTGGCATATGTTGGGTATAAAATAGTCGTAATTTCAAACTGAGAATACGTGCAGAGAGCCAGAATTTGGCTCCAAAATATAGCTCAGGCCTCGAAATTGGGATATTTGGGATATTTCGAAAACTGCAGGGGAGTTTGTCCAAAATGTGACTCACTGCCTCTATCAGGACTTTGCATATGCTGGGTATAAAAAGTCGTAATTTCAAACTGCGTATACGTGCATAGAGCCAGAATTTGGCTCCAAAATACGGCTCAGGCCTCTAAATTGGGATGTTTAGGATATTTTGAAAACTGCAGTGGGGTTTGGGACAAATGTCACCAAACGCCGCTTTCAGTACTTCGCATATGTTGGGTATAAAAAAGTCGTAATTTCAAACTGAAAATACGTGCAGAGAGCCAGAATTTGGCTCCAAAATATAGCTCAGGCCTCGAAATTTTGATATTTGGGATGTTTCCAAAACTGCAGGGGAGTTTGTGCAAAATGTGACTCACTGCCGCTATCCGGACTTGGCATATGCTGGGTATAAAAAGTCGTAATTTCAAACTGCGTATACGTGCATAGAGCCAGAATTTGGCTCCAAAATACGGCTCAGGCCTCGAAATTGGGATGTTTAGGATATTTTGAAAACTGCAGGAGGGTTTGGGACAAATGTCACCAAACGCCGCTTTCAGTACTTTGCATATGTTGGGTATAAAAAAGTCGCAATTTCAAACTACGAATACGTGCAGAGAGCTAGAATTTGGCTCCAAAATATGGCTCAGGCCTCGAAATTGGGATGTTTGGGATATTTTGAAAACTGCAAGAAGGATTGAGACAAATGTGACCAAACGCCGCTTTCAGTACTTGGTATATGTTGGGTATAAAAAAGTCGTAATTTCAATCTGCGAATACGTGCATAGAGCCAGAATTTGGCTCAAAAATATGGCTCAGGCCTCGAAATTGGGATGTTTGGGATATTTTGAAAACTGCGGGGAGGTTTGGGACAAATGTCACCAATCGCCGGTTTCAGTACTTGGCATATGTTGGGTAT
The DNA here is from genome assembly GCF_040958095.1 of Procambarus clarkii. Classification (NCBI taxonomy): domain Eukaryota; kingdom Metazoa; phylum Arthropoda; class Malacostraca; order Decapoda; family Cambaridae; genus Procambarus; species Procambarus clarkii. The sequence continues at coordinate 285 of NW_027190257.1, read as the reverse complement.
ATAAAGTCGTAATTTCAAACGTCGAATACGTGCAGAGAGCCAGAATTTGGCTCCAAAATATAGCTCAGGCCTCGAAATTGGGATATTTGGGATGTTTCCAAAACTGCAGGGGAGTTTGTGCAAAATGTGACTCACTGCCGCTATCAAGACTTGGCATATGCTGGGTATAAAAAGTCGTAATTTCAAACTGCGTATACGTGCATAGAGCCAGAATTTGGCTCGAAAATACGGCTCAGGCCTCGAAATTGGGATGTTTAGGATATTTTGAAAACTGCAGGGAGGTTT
>NW_027190256.1:0-46817 GCF_040958095.1 Procambarus clarkii | reverse complement strand
GGGTGGAGTAGTCATAGTGACGATGCTGGGAGTGGAGTAGTCATAGTGACGATTCTGGGAGTGGAGTAGTCATGGTGACGATGCTGGGAGTGGAGTAGTCATGGTGACGATGCTGGAGGTGGAGTAGTCATGGTGATGATGCTGAGGGTAGAGTAGTCATGGTGACGTTGCTGGGAGGGGAGTAGTCATGGTGACGATGCTGGGGGTAGAGTAGTCATGGTGACGTTGCTGCGAGGGGAGTAGTCATGGTGACGATGCTGGGAGTGGAGTAGTCATGGTAACGATGCTGGGGGTAGAGTAGTCATTCTTACGATGCTGAGAGGGGAGTATTCATAGTGACGATGCTGGGGGTGGAGTAGTTATGGTGACGATGCTGGGAGTGGAGTAGTCATGGTGACGATGCTGGGAGTTGAGTAGTTATGGTGACGATGCTGGGAGTGGAGTAGTCATGGTGATGATGCTGGGAGTGGAGTAGTCATAGTGACGATGCTGGGGGTGGAGTAGTTATGGTGACGATGCTGGGAGTGGAGTAGTCATGGTGATCATGCTGGGAGTGGAGTAGTCATAGAGACGATGCTGGGGGTGGAGTAGTCATGGTGACGATGCTGGGGGTGGAGTAGTCATGGTGACGATGCTGGGAGTGGAGTAGTCATGGTGACGATGCTGGGAGTGGAATAGTCATGGTTACGATGCTGGGGGTGGAGTAGTCATGGTGACGATGCTAGGAGTGGAGTAGTCATGGTGACGATGCTGGGAGTGGAGTAGTCATGGTGACGATGCTGGTAGTAGAGTAGTCATGGTGACGATAATGGGGGTGGAGTAGTCATGGTGACGATGCTGGGAATGGAGTAGTCATGGTGACGATGCTGGGAGTGGAATAGTCATGGTTACGATGCTGGGGGTGGAGTAGTCATGGTGACGATGCTAGGAGTGGAGTAGTCATGGTGACGATGCTGGGAGTGGAGTAGTCATGGTGACGATGCTGGTAGTAGAGTAGTCATGGTGACGATAATGGGGGTGGAGTAGTCATGGTGACGATGCTGGGAATGGAGTAGTCATGGTGACGATGCTGGGAGTGGAGTAGTCATGGTGACGATACTGGGAGTGGAGAAGTCATGGTAACGATGCTGGGAGTTGAGTAGTCATTTTGACGATGCTGGGGGTAGAGTAGTCGTGGTGAAGATGCTGCTAGTAGAGTAGTCATGGTGACGATGCTGCTAGTAGAGTAGTCATGGTGACGATGCTAAGAGTAGAGTAGTCATTGTGACGATGCTAGGAGTGGAGTAGTCATGATGTCGATGCTGGGAGTGGAGTAGTCATGATAACGATGCTGGGAATAGAGTAGTCATGGTGACGATGCTGGGGGTGGAGTAGTCATGGTGACGATTCTGGGAGTGGAGTAGTCATTCGTACGATGGTGGTAGTGGAGTAGTCATGGTGACGATGCAGAGAGTTTAGTAGTCATGGTGACGATGCTGAGAGTGGATAGTCATGGTGACGATGCTGGGAGTGGAGTAGTCATGGTGACGATGCTAAGAGTGGAGTAGTCATGGTGACGATGCTGAGAGTGGAGTAGTCATGGTGACGAAGCTGAGAGTGGAGTATTCATGATGACGATGCTAAGAGTGGAGTAGTCTTGGTGACGATGCTGGGAGTGGAGTAGTCATAGTGACGATGCGGGGAGTGGAGTAGTCATGTTGACGATGCTGGGAGTGGAGTAGTCATGGTGACGATGCTGGGGGTGGAGTAGTCATGGTTACGTTCCTGGGAGGGGAGTAGTCATGGTGACGATGCTGGGAGGGGAGTAGTCATGGTGACGATGCTGGGAGGGGAGTAGTCATGGTAACGATGCAGAGGGTAGAGTAGTCATTCTTGCGATGCTGGGGGTGGAGTAGTCATGGTGACGATGCTGGGAGTGGAGTAGTCATAGTGACGATTCTGGGAGTGGAGTAGTTATGGTGACGATGCTGGGAGTGGAGTAGTCATAGTGACGATGCTGGGGGTGGAGTAGTCATGGTGACGATGCTGGGAGTGGAGTAGTCATAGTGACGATCCTGGGAGTGGAGTAGTCATGGTGACGATGCTGGGGGTGGAGTAGTCATGGTGACGATGCTGAGAGTGGAGTAGTCATGGTGACGATGCTGGGAGTAGATTAGTCATAGTGACGATGCTGGGAGTGGAGTAGTCATAGTGACGATGCTGGGGTTGGAGTAGTCATGGAGACGATGCTGGGAGTGGAGTAGTCATGGTGACGATGCTGGGAGTGGAATAGTCATGGTGACGATGCTGGGGGTGGAGTAGTCAGGTGAAGATGCTGGGAGTGGAGTAGTCATGGTGACGATGCTGGGAGTGGAGTTGTCATGGTGACGATGCTGGGAGTGGAGTAGTCATAGTGACGATGCTGGGAGTGGAGTAGTCATAGTGACGATGCTGGGGGTGGAGTAGTCATGGAGACGATGCTGGGAGTGGAGTAGTCATGGTGACGATGCTGGGAGTGGAATAGTCATGGTGACGATGCTGGGGGTGGAGTAGTCAGGTGAAGATGCTGGGAGTGGAGTAGTCATGGTGACGATGCTGGGAGTGGAGTTGTCATGGTGACGATGCTGGTAGTAGAGTTGTCATGGTGACGATAATGGGGGAGGAGTAGTCATGGTGACGAGGCTGGGAGTGGAGTAGTCATGGTGACGATGCTGGGAGTGGAGTAGTCATGGTGACGATGCTGGGAGTGGAGTAGTCATGGTGACGATGCTGGGAGTGGAGTAGTCATTCTGACGATGCTGGGGGTAGAGTAGTCATGGTGATGATGCTGGTAGAAGAGTAGTCATGGTGACGATGCTGGTAGTAGAGTAGTCATGGTGCCGATGCTAAGAGTAGAGTAGTCATGGTTACGATGCTAGGAGTGGAGTAGTCATGATGTCGATGCTGGGAGTGCAGTAGTCATGGAAACGATGCTGGGAGTGGAGTAGTCATGGTGACGATGCTGGGGGTGGAGTAGTCATGGTGACGATTCTGGGAGGGGAGTAGTTATGATGACGATACTGGGAGTAGAGTAGTCATGGTGACGATGCAGAGAGTGGAGTAGTCATGGTGACGATGCTGAAAGTGGAGTAGTCATGGTAACGAAGCTGAGAGTGGAGTAGTCATGATGACGATGCTAAGAGTGGATATTCATGGTGACGATGCTGGGAGTGGAGTAGTAATGGTGCCGATGCTGGGAGTGGAGTAGTCATGGTGACGATGCTGAGAGTGGAGTAGTCATGGTGACGAAGCTGAGAGTGGAGTAGTCATGGTGACGATGCTAAGAGTGGATAGGCATGGTGACGATGCTGGGAGTGGAGTAGTCATAGTGACGATGCTGGGGGTGGAGTAGTTATGGTGACGATGCTGGGAGTGGAGTAGTCATGGTGATGATGCTGGGAGTGGAGTAGTCATAGTGACGATGCTGGGGTGGAGTAGTCATGGTGACGATGCTGGGAGTGGAGTAGTCATTGTGACGATGCTGGGAGTGGAGTAGTCATGGTGACGATGCTGGGGGCGGAGTTGTAATGGTGACGATGCTGGGAGTGGAGTAGTGTTGGTGACGATGCTGGGAGTGGAGTAGTCTTGGTGACGATGCTGGTAGTGGAGTAGTCATGGTGACGATGCTGGGAGTGGAATAGTCATAGTGACGATGCTGGGAGTGGAGTAGTCTTAGTGACGATGCTGGGGGCGGAGTTGTAATGGTGACGATGCTGGGAGTGGAGTAGTCTTGGTGACGATGCTGGGAGTGGAGTAGTCTTGGTGACGATGCTGGGAGTGGAGTAGTCATGGTGACGATGCTGGGAGTGGAGTAGTCATGGTGACGATGCTGGTAGTAGAGTAGTCATGGTGACGATAATGGGGGTGGAGTAGTCATGGTGACGATGCTGGGAGTGGAGTAGTCATGGTGACGATGCTGGGAGTGGAGTAGTCATGGTGACGATGCTGGGAGTAGAGTAGTCATGGTGACGATGCTGGGAGTGGAGTAGTTATGGTGACGATGCTGGGAGTGGAGTAGTCATGGTGATGATGCTGGGAGTGGAGTAGTCATAGTGACGATGCTGGGGGTGGAGTAGTCATGGTGACGATGCTGGGAGTGGAGTAGTCATTGTGACGATCCTGGGAGTGGAGTAGTCATAGTGACGATGCTGAGAGTGGAGTAGTCATGGTGACGATGCTGGGAGTGGAATAGTCATAGTGACGATGCTGGGAGTGGAGTAGTCATAGTGACGATGCTGGGGGCGGAGTTGTCATGGTGACGATGCTGGGAGTGGAGTAGTCTTGGTGACGATGCTGGGAGTGGAGTAGTCTTGGTGACGATGCTGGGAGTGGAGTAGTCATGGTGACGATGCTGGGAGTGGAGTAGTCATGGTGACGATGCTGGGAGTGGAGTAGTCATGGTGACGATGCTGGTAGTAGAGTAGTCATGGTGACGATAATGGGGGTGGAGTAGTCATGGTGACGATGCTGGGAGTGGAGTAGTCATGGTGACGATGCTGGGAGTGGAGTAGTCATGGTGACGATGCTGGGAGTAGAGTAGTCATGGTGACGATGCTGGGAGTGGAGTAGTCATTCTGACGATGCTGGGGGTAGAGTAGTGATGGTGATGATGCTGGTAGAAGAGTAGTCATGGTGACGATGCTAAGAGTAGAGTAGTCATGGTGACGATGCTGGGAGTGGAGTAGTCATAGAGACGATGCTGGGGGTGGAGTAGTCATGGTGACGATACTGGGAGTGGAGTAGTCATGGTGACGATGCTGGGAGTGGAGTAGTCATAGTGACGATGCTGAGGGTGAATCAGTCATGGTGACGATGCTGAGAGTGGAGTAGTCATGGTGACGATGCTGGGAGTGGAGTAGTCATAGTGACGATGCTGGGAGTGGAGTAGTCATAGTGACGATGCTGGGGGTGGAGTAGTCATGGTGACGATGCTGGGATTGGAATAGTCATGGTTACGATGCTGGGGGTGGAGTAGTCATGGTGACGATGCTGGGAATGGAGTAGTCTTGGTGACGATGCTGGGAGTGGAGTAGTCATGGTGACGATACTGGGAGTGGAGTAGTCATGGTGACAATGCTGGGAGTGGAGTAGTCATTTTGACGATGCTGGGGGTAGAGTAGTCGTGGTGATGATGCTGGTAGTAGAGTAGTCATGGTGACGATGCTGCTAGTAGAGTAGTCATGGTGACGATGCTAAGAGTAGAGTAGTCATTGTGACGATGCTAGGAGTGGAGTAGTCATGATGTCGATGCTGGGAGTGGAGTAGTCATGGTAACGATGCTGGGAATAGAGTAGTCATGGTGACGATGCTGGGGGTGGAGTAGTCATGGTGACGATTCTGGGAGTGGAGTAGTCATTCGTACGATGCTGGTAGTGGAGTAGTCATGGTGACGATGCTGGGAGGGGAGTAGTTATAGAGACGATACTGGGAGTAGAGTAGTCATGGTGACGATGCAGAGAGTGGAGTAGTCATGGTGACGATGCTGAGAGTGGATAGTCATGGAGACGATGCTGGGAGTGGAGTAGTAATGGTGACGATGCTAAGAGTGGAGTAGTCATGGTGACGATGCTGAAAGTGGAGTAGTCATGGTGACGAAGCTGGGAGTGGAGTATTCATGATGACGATGCTAAGAGTGGATAGTCATGGTGACGATGCTGGGAGTGGAGTAGTAATGGTGCCGATGCTGGGAGTGGAGTAGTCTTGGTGACGATGCTGGGAGTGGAGTAGTCATGGTGACGATGCGGGGAGTGGAGTAGTCATGGTGACGATGCTGGGGGTGGAGTAGCCATGGTGACGATGCTGGGAGTGGAATAGTCATGGTGACGATGCTGGGGGTGGAGTAGTCATGGTGACGATGCTGGGAGTGGAGTAGTCATAGTGACGATTCTGGGAGTGGAGTAGTCATGGTGACGATGCTGGGAATGGAGTAGTCATGGTGACGATGCAGGGGGTGGAGTAGTCATGGTTACGTTGCTGGGAGGGGAGTAGTCATGGTGACGATGCTGGGAGGGGAGTAGTCATGGTGACGATGCTGGGAGGGGAGTAGTCATGGTAACGATGCAGGGGGTAGAGTAGTCATTCTTGCGATGCTGGGGGTGGAGTAGTCATGGTGACGATGCTGGGAGTGGAGTAGTCATAGTGACGATGCTGGGAGTGGAGTAGTCATGGTGACGATGCTGGGAGTGGAGTAGTCATAGTGACGATGCTGGGGGTGGAGTAGTCATGGTGACGATGCTGGGAGTGGAGTAGTCATGGTGACGATGCTGGGAGTGGAGTAGTCATGGTTACGATGCTGGGGGTGGAGTAGTCATGGTGACGATGCTGGGAGTGGAGTAGTCATGGTGACGATGCTGGGAGTGGAGTAGTCATGGTGACGATGCTGGTAGTAGAGTAGTCATGGTGACGATAATGGGGGTGGAGTAGTCATGGTGACGATGCTGGGAATGGAGTAGTCATGGTGACGATGCTGGGATTGGAGTAGTCATGGTGACGATACTGGGAGTGGAGTAGTCATGGTGACGATGCTGGGAGTGGAGTAGTCATTTTGACGATGCTGGGGGTAGAGTAGTCGTGGTGATGATGCTGTTAGTAGAGTAGTCATGGTAACGATGCTGCTAGTAGAGTAGTCATGGTGACGATGCTTAGAGTAGAGTAGTCATTGTGACGATGCTAGGAGTGGAGTAGTCATGATGTCGATGCTGGGAGTGGATTAGTCATGGTAACGATGCTGGGAATAGAGTAGTCATGGTGACGATGCTGGGGGTGGAGTAGTCATGGTGACGATTCTGGGAGTGGAGTAGTCATTCGTACGATGCTGGTAGTGGAATAGTCATGGTGACGATGCTGGGAGGGGAGTAGTTATAGAGACGATACTGGGAGTAGAGTAGTCATGGTGACGATGCAGAGAGTGGAGTAGTCATGGTGACGATGCTGAGAGTGGATAGTCATGGAGACGATGCTGGGAGTGGAGTAGTCATGGTGACGATGCTAAGAGTGGAGTAGTCATGGTGACGATGCTGAGAGTGGAGTAGTCATGGTGACGAAGCTGGGAGTGGAGTATTCATGATGACGATGCTAAGAGTGGAGATTCATGGTGACGATGCTGGGAGTGGAGTAGTAATGGTGCCGATGCTGGGAGTGGAGTAGTCTTGGTGACGATGCTGGGAGTGGAATAGTCATGGTGACGATGCTGGGGGTGGAGTAGTCATGGTGACGATGCTGGGAGTGGAGTAGTCATAGTGACGATGCTGGGGGTGGAGTAGTCATGGTTACGTTGCTGGGAGGGGAGTAGTCATGGTGACGATGCTGGGAGGGGAGTAGTCATGGTGACGATGCTGGGAGGGGAGTAGTCATGGTAACGATGCAGGGGGTAGAGTAGTCATTCTTGCGATGCTGCGGGTGGAGTAGTCATGGTGACGATGCTGGGAGTGGAGTAGTCATAGTGACGATTCTGGGAGTGGAGTAGTTATGGTGACGATGTTGGGAGTGGAGTAGTCATGGTGATGATGCTGGGAGTGGAGTAGTCATAGTGACGATGCTGGGGTGGAGTAGTCATGGTGACGATGCTGGGAGTGGAGTAGTCATGGTGATGATGCTGGGAGTGGAGTAGTCATAGTGACGATGCTGGGGTGGAGTAGTCATGGTGACGATGCTGGGAGTGGAGTAGTCATAGTGACGATCCTGGGAGTGGAGTAGTCATGGTGACGATGCTGGGGGTGGAGTAGTCATGGTGACGATGCTGAGAGTGGAGTAGTCATGGTGACGATGCTGGGAGTGGAGTAGTCATAGTGACGATGCTGGGAGTGGAGTAGGAGTAGTCATAGTGACGATGCTGAGAGTGGAGTAGTCATGGTGACGATGCTGGGAGTGGAGTAGTCATAGTGACGATGCTGGGGGTGGAGTAGTCATGGAGACGATGCTGGGAGTCGAGTAGTCATGGTGACGAAGCTAGGAGTGGAATAGTCATGGTGACGATGCTGGGGGTGGAGTAGTCAGGTAAAGATGCTGGGAGTGGAGTAGTCATGGTGACGATGCTGGGAGTGGAGTTGTCATGGTGACGATGCTGGTAGTAGAGTTGTCATGGTGACGATAATGGGAGTGGAGTAGTCATTCTGACGATGCTGGGGGTAGAGTAGTGATGGTGATGATGCTGGTAGAAGAGTAGTCATGGTGACGATGCTGGTAGTAGAGTAGTCATGGTGACGATGCTAAGAGTAGAGTAGTCATGGTGACGATGCTGGGAGTTGAGTAGTCATAGAGACGATGCTGGGGGTGGAGTAGTCATGGTGACGATACTGGGAGTGGAGTAGTCATGGTGACGATGCTGGGAGTGGAGTAGTCATAGTGACGATGCTGGGGGTGAATTAGTCATGGTGACGATGCTGAGAGTGGAGTAGTCATGGTGACGATGCTGGGAGTGGAGTAGTCATAGTGACGATGCTGGGAGTGGAGTAGTCATAGTGACGATGCTGGGGGTGGAGTAGTCATGGTGACGATGCTGGGAGTGGAGTAGTCATGGTGACGATGCTGGGAGTGGAGTAGTCATGGTTACGATGCTGGGGGTGGAGTAGTCATGGTGACGATGCTGGGAGTGGAGTAGTCATGGTGACGATGCTGGGAGTGGAGTAGTCATGGTGACGATGCTGGTAGTAGAGTAGTCATGGTGACGATAATGGGGGTGGAGTAGTCATGGTGACGATGCTGGGAGTGCAGTAGTCATGGTGATGATGCTGGGAGTGGAGTAGTCATAGTGACGATGCTGGGGTGGAGTAGTCATGGTGACGATGCTGGGAGTGGAGTAGTCATAGTGACGATCCTGGGAGTGGAGTAGTCATGTTGACGATGCTGGGGGTGGAGTAGTCATGGTGTCGATGCTGAGAGTGGAGTAGTCATGGTGACGATGCTGGGAGTGGAGTAGTCATAGTGACGATGCTGGGAGTGGAGTAGGAGTAGTCATAGTGACGATGCTGAGAGTGGAGTAGTCATGGTGACGATGCTGGGAGTGGAGTAGTCATAGTGACGATGCTGGGGGTGGAGTAGTCATGGAGACGATGCTGGGAGTCGAGTAGTCATGGTGACGAAGCTGGGAGTGGAATAGTCATGGTGACGATGCTGGGGGTGGAGTAATCAGGTAAAGATGCTGGGAGTGGAGTAGTCATGGTGACGATGCTGGGAGTGGAGTTGTCATGGTGACGATGCTGGTAGTAGAGTTGTCATGGTGACGATAATGGGAGTGGAGTAGTCATTCTGACGATGCTGGGGGTAGAGTAGTGATGGTGATGATGCTGGTAGAAGAGTAGTCATGGTGACGATGCTGGTAGTAGAGTAGTCATGGTGACGATGCTAAGAGTAGAGTAGTCATGGTGACGATGCTGGGAGTTGAGTAGTCATAGAGACGATGCTGGGGGTGGAGTAGTCATGGTGACGATACTGGGAGTGGAGTAGTCATGGTGACGATGCTGGGAGTGGAGTAGTCATAGTGACGATGCTGGGGGTGAATTAGTCATGGTGACGATGCTGAGAGTGGAGTAGTCATGGTGACGATGCTGGGAGTGGAGTAGTCATAGTGACGATGCTGGGAGTGGAGTAGTCATAGTGACGATGCTGGGGGTGGAGTAGTCATGGTGACGATGCTGGGAGTGGAGTAGTCATGGTGACGATGCTGGGAGTGGAGTAGTCATGGTTACGATGCTGGGGGTGGAGTAGTCATGGTGACGATGCTGGGAGTGGAGTAGTCATGGTGACGATGCTGGGAGTGGAGTAGTCATGGTGACGATGCTGGTAGTAGAGTAGTCATGGTGACGATAATGGGGGTGGAGTAGTCATGGTGACGATGCTGGGAATGGAGTAGTCATGGTGACGATGCTGGGATTGGAGTAGTCATGGTGACGATACTGGGAGTGGAGTAGTCATGGTGACGATGCTGGGAGTGGAGTAGTCATTTTGACGATGCTGGGGGTAGAGTAGTCGTGGTGATGATGCTGGTAGTAGAGTAGTCATGGTAACGATGCTGCTAGTAGAGTAGTCATGGTGACGATGCTAAGAGTAGAGTAGTCATTGTGACGATGCTAGGAGTGGAGTAGTCATGATGTCGATGCTGGGAGTGGAGTAGTCATGGTAACGATGCTGGGAATAGAGTAGTCATGGTGACGATGCTGGGGGTGGAGTAGTCATGGTGACGATTCTGGGAGTGGAGTAGTCATTCGTACGATGCTGGTAGTGGAATAGTCATGGTGACGATGCTGGGAGGGGAGTAGTTATAGAGACGATACTGGGAGTAGAGTAGTCATGGTGACGATGCAGAGAGTGGAGTAGTCATGGTGACGATGCTGAGAGTGGATAGTCATGGAGACGATGCTGGGAGTGGAGTAGTCATGGTGACGATGCTAAGAGTGGAGTAGTCATGGTGACGATGCTGAGAGTGGAGTAGTCATGGTGACGAAGCTGGGAGTGGAGTATTCATGATGACGATGCTAAGAGTGGATAGTCATGGTGACGATGCTGGGAGTGGAGTAGTAATGGTGCCGATGCTGGGAGTGGAGTAGTCTTGGTGACGATGCTGGGAGTGGAATAGTCATGGTGACGATGCTGGGGGTGGAGTAGTCATGGTGACGATGCTGGGAGTGGAGTAGTCATAGTGACGATTCTGGGAGTGGAGTAGTCATGGTGACGATGCTGGGAATGGAGTAGTCATGGTGACGATGCTGGGGGTGGAGTAGTCATGGTTACGTTGCTGGGAGGGGAGTAGTCATGGTGACGATGCTGGGAGGGGAGTAGTCATGGTGACGATGCTGAGAGGGGAGTAGTCATGGTAACGATGCAGGGGGTAGAGTAGTCATTTTTGCGATGCTGCGGGTGGAGTAGTCATGGTGACGATGCTGGGAGTGGAGTAGTCATAGTGACGATTCTGGGAGTGGAGTAGTTATGGTGACGATGCTGGGAGTGGAGTAGTCATGGTGATGATGCTGGGAGTGGAGTAGTCATAGAGACGATGCTGGGGGTGGAGTAGTCATGGTGACGATGCTGGGAGTGGAGTAGTCATAGTGACGATTCTGGGAGTGGAGTAGTCATGGTGACGATGCTGGGAGTGGAGTAGTCATAGTGACGATCCTGGGAGTGGAGTAGTCATGGTGACGATGCTGGGGGTGGAGTAGTCATGGTGACGATGCTGAGAGTGGAGTAGTCATGGTGACGATGCTGGGAGTGGAGTAGTCATAGTGACGATGCTGGGAGTGGAGTAGGAGTAGTCATAGTGACGATGCTGAGAGTGGAGTAGTCATGGTGACGATGCTGGGAGTGGAGTAGTCATAGTGACGATGCTGGGGGTGGAGTAGTCATGGAGACGATGCTGGGAGTCGAGTAGTCATGGTGACGATGCTGGGAGTGGAATAGTCATGGTGACGATGCTGGGGGTGGAGTAGTCAGGTGAAGATGCTGGGAGTGGAGTAGTCATGGTGACGATGCTGGGAGTGGAGTTGTCATGGTGACGATGCTGGTAGTAGAGTTGTCATGGTGACGATAATGGGAGTGGAGTAGTCATTCTGACGATGCTGGGGGTAGAGTAGTGATGGTGATGATGCTGGTAGAAGAGTAGTCATGGTGACGATGCTGGTAGTAGAGTAGTCATGGTGACGATGCTAAGAGTAGAGTAGTCATGGTGACGATGCTGGGAGTGGAGTAGTCATAGAGACGATGCTGGGGGTGGAGTAGTCATGGTGACGATACTGGGAGTGGAGTAGTCATGGTGACGATGCTGGGAGTGGAGTAGTCATAGTGACGATGCTGGGGGTGAATTAGTCATGGTGACGATGCTGAGAGTGGAGTAGTCATGGTGACGATGCTGGGAGTGGAGTAGTCATAGTGACGATGCTGGGAGTGGAGTAGTCATAGTGACGATGCTGGGGGTGGAGTAGTCATGGTGACGATGCTGGGAGTGGAGTAGTCATGGTGACGATGCTGGGAGTGGAATAGTCATGGTTACGATGCTGGGGGTGGAGTAGTCATGGTGACGATGCTGGGAGTGGAGTAGTCATGGTGACGATGCTGGGAGTGGAGTAGTCATGGTGACGATGCTGGTAGTAGAGTAGTCATGGTGACGATAATGGGGGTGGAGTAGTCATGGTGACGATGCTGGGAATGGAGTAGTCATGGTGACGATGCTGGGATTAGAGTAGTCATGGTGACGATACTGGGAGTGGAGTAGTCATGGTGACGATGCTGGGAGTGGAGTAGTCATTTTGACGATGCTGGGGGTAGAGTAGTCGTGGTGATGATGCTGGTAGTAGAGTAGTCATGGTAACGATGCTGCTAGTAGAGTAGTCATGGTGACGATGCTAAGAGTAGAGTAGTCATTGTGACGATGCTAGGAGTGGAGTAGTCATGATGTCGATGCTGGGAGTGGAGTAGTCATGGTAACGATGCTGGGAATAGAGTAGTCATGGTGACGATGCTGGGGGTGGAGTAGTCATGGTGACGATTCTGGGAGTGGAGTAGTCATTCGTACGATGCTGGTAGTGGAGTAGTCATGGTGACGATGCTGGGAGGGGAGTAGTTATAGAGACGATACTGGGAGTAGAGTAGTCATGGTGACGATGCAGAGAGTGGAGTAGTCATGGTGACGATGCTGAGAGTGGATAGTCATGGAGACGATGCTGGGAGTGGAGTAGTCATGGTGACGATGCTAAGAGTGGAGTAGTCATGGTGACGATGCTGAGAGTGGAGTAGTCATGGTGACGAAGCTGGGAGTGGAGTATTCATGATGACGATGCTAAGAGTGGATAGTCATGGTGACGATGCTGGGAGTGGAGTAGTAATGGTGCCGATGCTGGGAGTGGAATAGTCATGGTGACGATGCTGGGGGTGGAGTAGTCATGGTTACGTTGCTGGGAGGGGAGTAGTCATGGTGACGATGCTGGGAGGGGAGTAGTCATGGTGACGATGCTGGGAGGGGAGTAGTCATGGTAACGACGCAGGGGGTAGAGTAGTCATTCTTGCGATGCTGGGGGTGGAGTAGTCATGGTGACGATGCTGGGAGTGGAGTAGTCATAGTGACAATTCTGGGAGTGGAGTAGTTATGGTGACGATGCTGGGAGTGGAGTAGTCATGGTGATGATGCTGGGAGTGGAGTAGTCATAGTGACGATGCTGGGGTGGAGTAGTCATGGTGACGATGCTGGGAGTGGAGTAGTCATAGTGACGATCCTGGGAGTGGAGTAGTCATGGTGACGATGCTGGGGGTGGAGTAGTCATGGTGACGATGCTGAGAGTGGAGTAGTCATGGTGACGATGCTGGGAGTGGAGTAGTCATAGTGACGATGCTGGGAGTGGAGTAGGAGTAGTCATAGTGACGATGCTGAGATTGGAGTAGTCATGGTGACGATGCTGGGAGTGGAGTAGTCATAGTGACGATGCTGGGGGTGGAGTAGTCATGGAGACGATGCTGGGAGTGGAGTAGTCATGGTGACGATACTGGGAGTGGAATAGTCATGGTGACGATGCTGGGGGTGGAGTAGTCAGGTGAAGATGCTGGGAGTGGAGTAGTCATAATGACGATGCTGGGAGTGGAGTTGTCATGGTGACGATGCTGGTAGTAGAGTTGTCATGGTGACGTTAATGGGGGTGGAGTAGTCATGGTGACGAGGCTGGGAGTGGAGTAGTCATGGTGACGATGCTGGGAGTGGAGTAGTCATGGTGACGATGCTGGGAGTGGAGTAGTCATTCTGACGATGCTGGGGGTAGAGTAGTCATGGTGATGATGCTGGTAGAAGAGTAGTCATAGTGACGATGCTGGTAGTAGAGTAGTCATGGTGCCGATGCTAAGAGTAGAGTAGTCATGGTTACGATGCTAGGAGTGGAGTAGTCATGATGTCGATGTTGGGAGTGCAGTAGTCATGGAAACGATGCTGGGAGTGGAGTAGTCATGGTGACGATGCTGGGGGTGGAGTAGTCATGGTGACGATTCTGGGAGAGGAGTAGTTATGATGACGATACTGGGAGTAGAGTAGTCATGGTGACGATGCAGAGAGTGGAGTAGTCATGGTGACGATGCTGAGAGTGGAGTAGTCATGGTAACGAAGCTGAGAGTGGAGTAGTCATGATGACGATGCTAAGAGTGGATATTCATGGTGACGATGCTGGGAACGGAGTAGTAATGGTGCCGATGCTGGGAGTGGAGTAGTCATGGTGACGATGCTGAGAGTGGAGTAGTCATGGTGACGAAGCTGAGAGCGGAGTAGTCATGGTGACGATGCTAAGAGTGGATAGGCATGGTGACGATGCAGGGAGTGGAGTAGTCATGGTGACGATGCTGGGGGTGGAGTAGTTATGGTGACGATGTTGGGAGTGGAGTAGTCATGGTGATGATGCTGGGAGTGGAGTAGTCATAGTGACGATGCTGGGGGTGGAGTAGTCATGGTGACGACGCTGGGAGTGGAGTAGTCATGGTGATGATGCTGGGAGTGGAGTAGTCATGGTGACGATACTGGGAGTGGAGTAGTCATGGTGACGATGCTGGGATTGGAGTAGTCATGGTGACGATACTGGGAGTGGAGTAGTCATGGTGACGATGCTGGGAGTGGAGTAGTCATTTTGACGATGCTGGGGGTAGAGTAGTCGTGGTGATGATGCTGGTAGTAGAGTAGTCATGGTAACGATGCTGCTAGTAGAGTAGTCATGGTGACGATGCTAAGATTAGAGTAGTCATTGTGACGATGCTAGGAGTGGAGTAGTCATGATGTCGATGCTGGGAGTGGAGTAGTCATGGTAACGATGCTGGGAATAGAGTAGTCATGGTGACGATGCTGGGGGTGGAGTAGTCATGGTGACGATTCTGGGAGTGGAGTAGTCATTCGTACGATGCTGGTAGTGGAGTAGTCATGGTGACGATGCTGGGAGAGGAGTAGTTTTAGAGACGATACTGGGAGTAGAGTAGTCATGGTGACGATGCAGAGAGTGGAGTAGTCATGGTGACGATGCTGAGAGTGGATAGTCATGGAGACGATGTTGGGAGTGGAGTAGTCATGGTGACGATGCTAAGAGTGGAGTAGTCATGGTGACGATGCTGAGAGTGGAGTAGTCATGGTGACGAAGCTGGGAGTGGAGTATTCATGATGACGATGCTAAGAGTGGATAGTCATGGTGACGATGCTGGGAGTGGAGTAGTAATGGTGCCGATGCTGGGAGTGGAGTAGTCTTGGTGACGATGCTGGGAGTGGAGTAGTCATGGTGACGATGCGGGGAGTGGAGTAGTCATGGTGACGATGCTGGGGGTGGAGTAGCCATGGTGACGATGCTGGGAGTGGAATAGTCATGGTGACGATGCTGGGAGGGAGTAGTCATGGTGACGATGCTGGGAGGGGAGTAGTCATGGTGACGATGCTGGGAGGGGAGTAGTCATGGTGACGATGCTGGGAGGGGAGTAGTCATGGTAACGATGCAGGGGGTAGAGTAGTCATTCTTGCGATGCTGGGGGTGGAGTAGTCATGGTGACGATGCTGGGAGTGGAGTAGTCATAGTGACAATTCTGGGAGTGGAGT
Source organism: Procambarus clarkii (assembly GCF_040958095.1). Lineage (NCBI taxonomy): Eukaryota > Metazoa > Arthropoda > Malacostraca > Decapoda > Cambaridae > Procambarus > Procambarus clarkii. The sequence continues at coordinate 31,267 of NW_027190256.1, read as the reverse complement.
AGTTATGGTGACGATGCTGGGAGTGGAGTAGTCATGGTGATGATGCTGGGAGTGGAGTAGTCATAGTGACGATCCTGGGAGTGGAGTAGTCATGGTGACGATGCTGGGGGTGGAGTAGTCATGGTGACGATGCTGAGAGTGGAGTAGTCATGGTGACGATGCTGGGAGTGGAGTAGTCATAGTGACGATGCTGGGAGTGGAGTAGGAGTAGTCATAGTGACGATGCTGAGATTGGAGTAGTCATGGTGACGATGCTGGGAGTGGAGTAGTCATAGTGACGATGCTGGGAGTGGAGTAGTCATAGTGACGATGCTGGGGGTGGAGTAGTCATGGATGACGATGCTGGGAGTGGAGTAGTCATGGTGACGATGCTGGGAGTGGAATAGTCATGGTGACGATGCTGGGGGTGGAGTAGTCATGGTGAAGATGCTGGGAGTGGAGTAGTCATGGTGACGATGCTGGGGGTGGAGCAGTCATGGGGACGATTCTGGGAGGGGAGTAGTTATGATGACGATACTGGGAGTAGAGTAGTCATGGTGACGATGCATGAGAGTGGAGTAGTCATGGTGACGATGCTGAGAGTGGAGTAGTCATGGTAACGAAGCTGAGAGTGGAGTAGTCATGATGACGATGCTAAGAGTGGATATTCATGGTGACGATGCTGGGAACGGAGTAGTAATGGTGCCGATGCTGGGAGTGGAGTAGTCATGGTGACGATGCTGAGAGTGGAGTAGTCATGGTGACGAAGCTGAGAGTGGAGTAGTCATGGTGACGATGCTAAGAGTGGAGTAGTCATGGTGACGATGCAGGGAGTGGAGTAGTCATGGTGACGATGCTGGGGGTGGAGTAGTTATGGTGACGATGTTGGGAGTGGAGTAGTCATGGTGATGATGCTGGGAGTGGAGTAGTCATAGTGACGATGCTGGGGGTGGAGTAGTCATGGTGACGACGCTGGGAGTGGAGTAGTCATGGTGATGATGCTGGGAGTGGAGTAGTCATGGTGACGATACTGGGAGTGGAGTAGTCATGGTGACGATGCTGGGATTGGAGTAGTCATGGTGACGATGACTGGGAGTGGAGTAGTCATGGTGACGATGCTGGGAGTGGAGTAGTCATTCTGACGATGCTGGGGGTAGAGTAGTCATGGTGATGATGCTGGTAGTAAGAGTAGTCATGGTGACGATGCTGCTAGTAGAGTAGTCATGGTGACGATGCTAAGAAGTAGAGTAGTCATGTTGACGATGCTAGGAGTGGAGTAGTCATGATGTCGATGCTGGGAGTGGAGTAGTCATGGTAACGATGCTGGGAATAGGAGTAGTCATGGTGTACGATGCTGGGGGTGGAGTAGTCATGGTGACGATTCTGGGAGTGGAGTAGTCATTCGTACGATGCTGGTAGTGGAGTAGTCATGGTGACGATGCTGGGAGGGGAGTAGTTTATGGTGACGATACTGGGAGTAGAGTAGTCATGGTGACGATGCAGAGAGTGGAGTAGTCATGGTGACGATGCTGAGAGTGGATAGTCATGGAGACGATGCTGGGAGTGGAGTAGTCATGGTGACGATGCTAAGAGTGGAGTAGTCATGGTGACGATGCTGAGAGTGGAGTAGTCATGATGACGATGCTAAGAGTGGATAGTCATGGTGACGATGCTGGGAGTGGAGTAGTCATGGTGCCGATCCTGGGAGTGGAGTAGTCATGGTGACGATGCTGAGAGGGGAGTAGTCATGGTGACGAAGCTGAGAGTGGAGTAGTCATGGTGACTATGCTAAGAAGTGGATAGGCATGGTGACGATGCTGGGAGTGGAGTAGTCATGGTGACGATGCTGGGAGTGGAGTAGTCATGGTGACGATGCTGGGGGTGGAGTAGTCATGGTGACGATGCTGGGAGTGGAATAGTCATGGTGACGATGCTAGGGGTGGAGTAGTCATGGTGACGATGCTGGGAGTGGAGTAGTCATAGTGACGATGCTGGAGTGGAGTAGTCATGGTGACGATGCTGGGAGTGGAGTAGTCATGGTGACGATGCTGGAGGTGGAGTAGTCATGGTGACTGATGCTGAGGGGTAGAGTAGTCATGGTGACGATTGCTGGGAGTGGAGTAGTCATGGTGACGATGCTGGGAGTAGAGTAGTCATGGTGACGATTGCTGGGAGGGGAGTAGTCATGGTGACGATGCTGGGAGTGGAGTAAGTCATGGTGAACGATGCTGGGGTAGAGTAGTCATGCTGACGATGCTGGGAGGGGAGTAGTCATAGTGACGATGCTGGGGGTGGAGTAGTCATGGTGACGATGCTGGGAGTGGAGTAGTCATGGTGACGATGCTGGGAGTGGAGTAGTTATGGTGACGATGCTGGGAGTGGAGTAGTCATGGTGACGATGCTGGTAGTAGAGTAGTCATGGTGACGATGCTAGGAGTAGAGTAGTCATGGTGACGATGCTGGGAGTGGAGTAGTCATAGATGACGATGCTGGGGGTGGAGTAGTCATGGTGACGATACTGGGAGTGGAGTAGTCATGGTGACGATGCTGGGAGTGGAGTAGTCATAGTGACGATGCTGGGGGTGAATTAGTCATGGTGACGATGCTGAGAGTGGAGTAGTCATGGTGACGATGCTGGGAGTGGAGTAGTCATAGTGACGATGCTGGGAGTGGAGTAGTCATAGTGACGATGCTGGGGGTGGAGTAGTCATGGTGACGATGCTGGGAGTGGAGTAGTCATGGTGACGATGCTGGGAGTGGAATAGTCATGGTTACGATGCTGGGGGTGGAGTAGTCATGGTGACGATGCTGGGAGTGGAGTAGTCATGGTGACGATGCTGGGAGTGGAGTAGTCATGGTGACGATGCTGGTAGTAGAGTAGTCATGGTGACGATAATGGGGGTGGAGTAGTCATGGTGACGATGCTGGGAATGGAGTAGTCATGGTGACGATGCTGGGAGTGGAGTAGTCATGGTGACGATACTGGGAGTGGAGTAGTCATGGTGACGATGCTGGGAGTGGAGTAGTCATTTTGACGATGCTGGGGGTAGAGTAGTCATGGTGATGATGCTGGTAGTAGAGTAGTCATGGTGACGATGCTGCTAGTAGAGTAGTCATGGTGACGATGCTAAGAGTAGAGTAGTCATTGTGACGATGCTAGGAGTGGAGTAGTCATGATGTCGATGCTGGGAGTGGAGTAGTCATGGTAACGATGCTGGGAATGGAGTAGTCATGGTGACGATGCTGGGGGTGGAGTAGTCATGGTGACGATTCTGGGAGTGGAGTAGTCATTCGTACGATGCTGGTAGTGGAGTAGTCATGGTGACGATGCTGGGAGGGGAGTAGTTATAGTGACGATACTGGGAGTAGAGTAGTCATGGTGACGATGCAGAGAGTGGAGTAGTCATGGTGACGATGCTGAGAGTGGATAGTCATGGTGACGATGCTGGGAGTGGAGTAGTCATGGTGACGATGCTAAGAGTGGAGTAGTCATGGTGACGATGCTGAGAGTGGAGTAGTCATGGTGACGAAGCTGGGAGTGGAGTATTCATGATGACGATGCTAAGAGTGGATAGTCATGGTGACGATGCTGGGAGTGGAGTAGTAATGGTGCCGATGCTGGGAGTGGAATAGTCATGGTGACGATGCTGGGGGTGGAGTAGTCATGGTTACGTTGCTGGGAGGGGAGTAGTCATGGTGACGATGCTGGGAGGGGAGTAGTCATGGTGACGATGCTGGGAGGGGAGTAGTCATGGTAACGACGCAGGGGGTAGAGTAGTCATTCTTGACGATGCTGGGGGTGGAGTAGTCATGGTGACGATGCTGGGAGTGGAGTAGTCATAGTGACAATTCTGGGAGTGGAGTAGTTATGGTGACGATGCTGGGAGTGGAGTAGTCATGGTGATGATGCTGGGAGTGGAGTAGTCATAGTGACGATGCTGGGGTGGAGTAGTCATGGTGACGATGCTGGGAGTGGAGTAGTCATAGTGACGATCCTGGGAGTGGAGTAGTCATGGTGACGATGCTGGGAGTGGAGTAGTCATGGTGACGATGCTGAGAGTGGAGTAGTCATGGTGACGATGCTGGGAGTGGAGTAGTCATAGGTGACGATGCTGGGAGTGGAGTAGTCATAGTGACGATGCTGAGAGTGGAGTAGTCATGGTGACGATGCTGGGAGTGGAGTAGTCATAGTGACGATGCTGGGGGTGGAGTAGTCATGGTAGACGATGCTGGGAGTGGAGTAGTCATGGTGACGATGCTGGGAGTGGAAGTAGTCATGGTGACGATGCTGGGAGTGGAGTAGTCATGGTGACGATGCTGGGAGTGGAGTAGTCATAGTGACGATGCTGGGAGTGGAGTAGTCATGGTGACGATGCTGGTAGTAGAGTAGTCATGGTGACGTAATGGGGGTGGAGTAGTCATGGTGACGATGCTGGGAGTGGAGTAGTCATGGTGACGATGCTGGGAGTGGAGTAGTCATGGTGACGATGCTGGGAGTGGAGTAGTCATTCTGACGATGCTGGGGGTAGAGTAGTCATGGTGATGATGCTGGTAGAAGAGTAGTCATAGTGACGATGCTGGTAGTAGAGTAGTCATGGTGCCGATGCTAAGAGTAGAGTAGTCATGGTTACGATGCTAGGAGTGGAGTAGTCATGATGTCGATGTTGGGAGTGCAGTAGTCATGGAAACGATGCTGGGAGTGGAGTAATCATGGTGACGATGCTGGGGGTGGAGTAGTCATGGTGACGATTCTGGGAGAGGAGTAGTTATGATGACGATACTGGGAGTAGAGTAGTCATGGTGACGATGCAGAGAGTGGAGTAGTCATGGTGACGATGCTGAGAGTGGAGTAGTCATGGTAACGAAGCTGAGAGTGGAGTAGTCATGATGACGATGCTAAGAGTGGATATTCATGGTGACGATGCTGGGAACGGAGTAGTAATGGTGCCGATGCTGGGAGTGGAGTAGTCATGGTGACGATGCTGAGAGTGGAGTAGTCATGGTGACGATGCTGAGAGCGGAGTAGTCATGGTGACGATGCTAGAGTGGAGTAGTCATGGTGACGATGCTGGGAGTGGAGTAGTCATGGTGACGATGCTGGGAGTGGAGTAGTCATGGTGACGATGCTGGGAGTGGAGTAGTCATGGTGACGATGCTGGGAGTGGAGTAGTCATGGTGACGATGCTGGGAGTGGAGTAGTCATGGTGACGATGCTGGTAGTAGAGTAGTCATGGTGACGATGCTGGGAGTGGAGTAGTCATGGTGACGATACTGGGAGTGGAGTAGTCATGGTGACGATGCTGGGAGTGGAGTAGTCATGGTGACGATACTGGGAGTGGAGTAGTCATGGTGACGATGCTGGGAGTGGAGTAGTCATTCTGACGATGCTGGGGGTAGAGTAGTCGTGGTGATGATGCTGGTAGTAGAGTAGTCATGGTGACGATGCTGCTAGTAGAGTAGTCATGGTGACGATGCTAAGAGTAGAGTAGTCATTGTGACGATGCTAGGAGTGGAGTAGTCATGATGTCGATGCATGGGAGTGGAGTAGTCATGGTAACGATGCTGGGAATGGAGTAGTCATGGTGACGATGCTGGGGGTGGAGTAGTCATGGTGACGATTCTGGGAGTGGAGTAGTCATTCTTACGATGCTGGTAGTGGAGTAGTCATGGTGACGATGCTGGGAGCGGAGTAGTTATGGTGACGATACTGGGAGTAGAGAAGTCATGGTGACGATGCAGAGAGTGGAGTAGTCATGGTGACGATGCTGAGAGTGGATAGTCGTGGTGACGATGCTGGGAGTAGAGTAGTCATGGTGACGATGCTAAGAGTGGAGTAGTCATGTTGACGATGCTGAGAGTGGAGTAGTCATGGTGACGAAGCTGAGAGTGGAGTAGTCATGATGACGATGCTAAGAGTGGATAGTCATGGTGACGATGCTGGGAGTGGAGTAGTAATGGTGCCGATGCTGGGAGTGGAGTAGTCATGGTGACGATGCTGAGAGTGGAGTAGTCATGGTGACGATGCTGGGAGTGGAGTAGTCATGGTGACGATGCTGGGAGTGGAGTAGTCATGGTGACGATGCTGGGAGTGGAGTAGTCATGGTGACGATGCTGGGGGTGGAGTAGTCATGGTGACGATGCTGGGAGGGGAGTAGTCATGGTGACGATGCTGGGAGGGGAGTAGTCATGGTGACGATGCTGGGAGGGGAGTAGTCATGGTAACGATGCATGGGGGTAGAGTAGTCATTCTTGACGATGCTGGGGGTGGAGTAGTCATGGTGACGATGCTGGGAGTGGAGTAGTCATAGTGGACGATGCTGGGAGTGGAGTAGTCATGGTGACGATGCTGGGAGTGGAGTAGTCATGGTGACGATGCTGGGAGTGGAGTAGTCATAGTGACGATCCTGGGAGTGGAGTAGTCATGGTGACGATGCTGGGGGTGGAGTAGTCATGGTGACGATGCTGGAGTGGAGTAGTCATGGTGACGATGCTGGGAGTGGAGTAGTCATGGTGACGATGCTGGGAGTGGAGTAGTAATGGTGCCGATGCTGGGAGTGGAGTAGTCATGGTGACGATGCTGAGAGTGGAGAAGTCATGGTGACGAAGCTGAGAGTGGAGTAGTCATTGTGACGATGCTAAGAGTGGATAGGCATGGTGACGATGCTGGGAGTGGAGTAGTCATGGTGACGATGCTGGGAGTGGAGTAGTCATGGTGACGATGCTGGGGGTGGAGTAGTCATGGTGGTATGCTGGGAGTGGAATAGTCATGGTGACGATGCTGGGGGTGGAGCAGTCATGGTGACGATGCTGGGAGTGGAGTAGTCATAGTGACGATTTTGGGAGTGGAGTAGTCATGGTGACGATGCTGGGAATGGAGTAGTCATGGTAACGATGCTGGGGGTAGAGTAGTCGTTCTTACGATGCTGGGAGGGGAGTAGTCATAGTGACGATGCTGGGGGTGGAGTAGTTATGGTGACGATGCTAGGAGTGGAGTAGTCATTGTGACGATGCTGGGAGTGGAGTAGTTATGGTGACGATGCTGGGAGTGGAGTAGTCATAGTGACGATGCTGGGAGTGGAGTAGTCATAGTGACGATGCTGGGGGTGGAGTAGTCATGGTGACGATGCTGGGAGTGGAGTAGTCATGGTGACGATGCTGGGAGTGGAATAGTCATGGTTACGATGCTGGGGGTGGAGTAGTCATGGTGACGATGCTGGGAGTGGAGTAGTCATGGTAACGATGATGGGAGTGGAGTTGTAATGGTGACGATGCTGGTAGTAGAGTAGTCATGGTGACGATAATGGGAGTGGAGAAGTCATGGTGACGATGCTGGGAGTGGAGTAGTCATGGTGACGATGCTGGGAGTGGAGTAGTCATGGTGACGATGCTGGGAGTGGAGTAGACATGGTGACGATGCTGGGAGTGGAGTAGTCATTCTGACGATGCTGGGGGTAGAGTAGTCATGGTGATGATGCTGGTAGTAGAGTAGTCATGGTGACGATGCTGCTAGTAGAGTACTCATGGTGACGATGCTAAGAGTAGAGTAGTCATAATGACGATGCTAGGAGTGGAGTAGTCATGATGTCGATGCTGGGAGTGGAGTAGTCATGGTAACGATGGTGGGAGTTGAGTAGTCATGGTGACGATGTTGGGGGTGGAGTAGTCATGGTGACGATTCTGGGAGTGGAGTAGTCATTCTTACGATGCTGGTAGTGGAGTAGTCATGGTGACGATGCTGGGAGGGGAGTAGTTATGGTGACGATACTGGGAGTAGAGTAGTCATGGTGACGATGCAGAGAGTGGATGTAGTCATGGTGACGATGCTCAGAGTGGATAGTCATGCTGACGATGCTGGGAGTGGAGTAGTCATGGTGACGATGCTAAGAGTGGAGTAGTCATGGTGACGATGCTGAGAGTGGAGTAGACATGGTGACGAAGCTGAGAGTGGAGTAGTCATGATGACGATGCTAAGAGTGGATAGTCATGGTGACGATGCTGGGAGTGGAGTAGTCATGGTGCCGATCCTGGGAGTGGAGTAGTCATGGTGACGATGCTGAGAGGGGAGTAGTCATGGTGACGAAGCATGAGAGTGGAGTAGTCATGGTGACTATGCTAAGAGTGGATAGGCATGGTGACGATGCTGGGAGTGGAGTAGTTATGGTGACGATGCTGGAAGTGGAGTAGACATGGTGACGATGCTGGGGGTGGAGTAGTCATGGTGACGATGCTGGGAGTGGAATAGTCATGGTGACGATGCTAGGGGTGGAGTAGTCATGGTGACGATGCTGGGAGTGGAGTAGTCATAGTGACGATTCTGGGAGTGGAGTAGTCATGATGACGATGCTGGGAGTGGAGTAGTCATGGTAACGATGCTGGAGGTGGAGTAGTCATGGTGATGATGCTGAGGGTAGAGTAGTCATGGTGACGTTGCTGGGAGGGGAGTAGTCATGGTGACGATGCTGGGGGTAGAGTAGTCATGGTGACGTTGCTGGGAGGGGAGTAGTCATGGTGACGATGCTGGGAGTGGAGTAGTCATGGTAACGATGCTGAGGGTAGAGTAGTCATTCTTACGATGCTGGGAGGGGAGTAGTCATAGTGACGATGCTGGGGGTGGAGTAGTTATGGTGACGATGCTGGGAGTGGAGTAGTCATGGTGACGATGCTGGGAGTTGAGTAGTTATGGTGATGATGCTGGGAGTGGAGTAGTCATGGTGATGATGCTGGGAGTGGAGTAGTCATAGTGACGATGCTGGGGGTGGAGTAGTTATGGTGACGATGCTGGGAGTGGCGTAGTCATGGTGATGATGCTGGGAGTGGAGTAGTCATAGAGACGATGCTGGGGGTGGAGTTAGTCATGGTGACGATACTGGGAGTGGAGTAGTCATATTGACGATGCTGGGATTGGAGTAGTCATAGTGACGATGCTGGGGGTGAATTAGTCATGGTGACGATGCTGAGAGTCGAGTAGTCATGGTGACGATGCTGGGAGTGGAGTAGTCATAGTGACGATGCTGGGAGTGGAGTAGTCATAGTGACGATGCTGGGGGTGGAGTAGTCATGGTGACGATGCTGGGAGTGGAGTAGTCATGGTGACGATGCTGGGAGTGGAATAGTCATGGTTACGATGCTGGGGGTGGAGTAGTCATGGTGACGATGCTGGGAGTGGAGTAGTCATGGTTACGATGCTGGGAGTGGAGTAGTCATGGTGACGATGCTGGTAGTAGAGTAGTCATGGTGACGATAATGGGGGTGGAGTAGTCATGGTGACGATGCTGGGAATGGAGTAGTCATGGTGACGATGCTGGGAGTGGAGTAGTCATGGTGACGATACTGGGAGTGGAGTAGTCATGGTGACGATGCTGGGAGTGGAGTAGTCATTCTGACGATGCTGGGGGTAGAGTAGTCGTGGTGATGATGCTGGTAGTAGAGTAGTCATGGTGACGATGCTGCTAGTAGAGTAGTCATGGTGACGATGCTAAGAGTAGAGTAGTCATTGTGACGATGCTAGGAGTGGAGTAGTCATGATGTCGATGCTGGGAGTGGAGTAGTCATGGTAACGATGCTGGGAATGGAGTAGTCATGGTGACGATGCTGGGGGTGGAGTAGTCATGGTGACGATTCTGGGAGTGGAGTAGTCATTCGTACGATGCTGGTAGTGGAGTAGTCATGGTGACGATGCTGGGAGGGGAGTAGTCATAGTGACGATGCTGGGGGTGAAGTAGTCATGGTTACGATGCTGGGAGTGGAGTAGTCATAGAGACTATGCTGGGGGTGAAGTAGTCATGGTGACGATGCTGGGAGTGGAGTAGTCATGGTGACGATGTTGGGAGTAGAGTAGTCATAGTGACGATGCTGGGGGTGGAGTAGTCATGGTGACGATGCTGAGATTGGAGTAGTTATGGTGACGATGCTGGGAGTGGAGTAGTCATAGTGACGATACTGGGAGTGGAGTGGTCATAGTTACGATGCTGGGGGTGGAGTAGTCATGGTGACGATGCTGGGAGTGGAGTAGTCATTGTGACGATGCTGGGAGTGGAATAGTCATGGTTACGATGCTGGGGGTGGAGTAGTCATGGTGACGATGATGGGGGTGGAGTAGTCATGGTGACGATGCTGGGAGTGGAGTAGTCATGGTGACGATGCTGGGAGTGGAGTAGTCATGGTGACGATACTGGGAGTGGAGTAGTCATGGTGACGATGCTGGGAGTGGAGTAGTCATTCTGACGATGCTGGGGGTAGAGTAGTCATGGTGACGATGCTGCTAGTAGAGTAGTCATTGTGACGATGCTGGAGGTGGAGTAGTCATGGTGATGATGCTGAGGGTAGAGTAGTCATGGTGACGTTGCTGGGAGGGGAGTAGTCATGGTAACGATGCTGGGGGTAGAGTAGTCATGGTGACGTTGCTGGGAGGGGAGTAGTCATGGTGACGATGCTGGGAGTGGAGTAGTCATGGTAACGATGCTGAGGGTAGAGTAGTCATTCTTACGATGCTGGGAGGGGAGTAGTCATAATGACGATGCTAGGGGTGGAGTAGTTATGGTGACGATGCTGGGAGTGGAGTACTCATGGTGACGATGCTGGGAGTTGAGTAGTTATGGTGATGATGCTGGGAGTGGAGTAGTCATGGTGATGATGCTGGGAGTGGAGTGGTCATAGTGACGATGCTGGGGGTGGAGTAGTTATGGTGACGATGCTGGGAGTGGCGTAGTCATGGTGATGATGCTGGGAGTGGAGTAGTCATAGAGACGATGCTGGGGGTGGAGTAGTCATGGTGACGATACTGGGAGTGGAGTAGTCATATTGACGATGCTGGGATTGGAGTAGTCATAGTGACGATGCTGGGGGTGAATTAGTCATGGTGACGATGCTGAGAGTCGAGTAGTCATGGTGACGATGCTGGGAGTGGAGTAGTCATAGTGACGATGCTGGGAGTGGCGTAGTCATAGTGACGATTCTGGGGTGGAGTAGTCATGGTGACGATGCTGGGAGTGGAGTAGTCATGGTGACGATGCTGGGAGTGGAATAGTCATGGTTACGATGCTGGGGGTGGAGTAGTCATGGTGACGATGCTGGGAGTGGAGTAGTCATGGTTACGATGCTGGGAGTGGAGTAGTCATGGTGACGATGCTGGTAGTAGAGTAGTCATGGTGACGATAATGGGGGTGGAGTAGTCATGGTGACGATGCTGGGGGTGAATTAGTCATGGTGATGATGCTGAGGGTAGAGTAGTCATGGTGACGTTGCTGGGAGGGGAGTAGTCATGGTAACGATGCTGGGGGTAGAGTAGTCATGGTGACGTTGCTGGGAGGGGAGTAGTCATGGTGACGATGCTGGGAGTGGAGTAGTCATGGTAACGATGCTGAGGGTAGAGTAGTCATTCTTACGATGCTGGGAGGGGAGTAGTCATAATGACGATGCTGGGGGTGGAGTAGTTATGGTGACGATGCTGGGAGTGGAGTAGTCATGGTGACGATGCTGGGAGTTGAGTAGTTATGGTGATGATGCTGGGAGTGGAGTAGTCATGGTGATGATGCTGGGAGTGGAGTGGTCATAGTGACGATGCTGGGGGTGAAGTAGTTATGGTGACGATGCTGGGAGTGGCGTAGTCATGGTGATGATGCTGGGAGTGGAGTAGTCATAGAGACGATGCTGGGGGTGGATTAGTCATGGTGACGATACTGGGAGTGGAGTAGTCATATTGACGATGCTGGGATTGGAGTAGTCATAGTGACGATGCTGGGGGTGAATTAGTCATGGTGACGATGCTGAGAATCGAGTAGTCATGGTGACGATGCTGGGAGTGGAGTAGTCATAGTGACGATGCTGGGAGTGGCGTAGTCATAGTGACGATGCTGGGGGTGGAGTAGTCATGGTGACGATGCTGGGAGTGGAGTAGTCATGGTGACGATGCTGGGAGTGGAATAGTCATGGTTACGATGCTGGGGGTGGAGTAGTCATGGTGACGATGCTGGGAGTGGAGTAGTCATGGTTACGATGCTGGGAGTGGAGTAGTCATGGTGACGATGCTGGTAGTAGAGTAGTCATGGTGACGATAATGGGGGTGGAGTAGTCATGGTGACGATGCTGGGAATGGAGTAGTCATGGTGACGATGCTGGGAGTGGAGTAGTCATGGTGACGATACTGGGAGTGGAGTAGTCATGGTGACGATGCTGGGAGTGGAGTAGTCATTCTGACGATGCTGGGGGTAGAGTAGTCGTGGTGATGATGCTGGTAGTAGAGTAGTCATGGTGACGATGCTAAGAGTAGAGTAGTCATTGTGACGATGCTAGGAGTGGAGTAGTCATGATGTCGATGCTGGGAGTGGAGTAGTCATGGTAACGATGCTGGGAATGGAGTAGTCATGGTGACGATGCTGGGGGTGGAGTAGTCATGGTGACGATTCTGGGAGTGGAGTAGTCATTCGTACGATGCTGGTAGTGGAGTAGTCATGGTGACGATGCTGGGAGGGGAGTAGTCATAGTGACGATGCTGGGGGTGAAGTAGTCATGGTTACGACGCTGGGAGTGGAGTAGTCATAGAGACGATGCTGGGGGTGGAGTAGTCATGGTGACGATGCTGAGATTGGAGTAGTTATGGTGACGATGCTGGGAGTGGAGTAGTCATAGTGACGATACTGGGAGTGGAGTGGTCATAGTTACGATGCTGGGGGTGGAGTAGTCATGGTGACGATGCTGGGAGTGGAGTAGTCATTGTGACGATGCTGGGAGTGGAATAGTCATGGTTACGATGCTGGGGGTGGAGTAGTCATGGTGACGATGCTGGGAGTGGAGTAGTCATGGTGACGATGCTGGGAGTGGAGTAGTCATGGTGACGATGCTGGTAGTAGAGTATTCATGGTGACGATGATGGGGGTGGAGTAGTCATGGTGACGATGCTGGGAGTGGAGTAGTCATGGTGACGATGCTGGGAGTGGAGTAGTCATGGTAACGATACTGGGAGTGGAGTAGTCATGGTGACGATGCTGGGAGTGGAGTAGTCATTCTGACGATGCTGGGGGTAGAGTAGTCATGGTGACGATGCTGCTAGTAGAGTAGTCATGGTGACGATGCTAAGAGTAGAGTAGCCATTGTGACGATGCTGAGAGTGGAGTAGCCATTGTGACGATGCTGAGAGTGGAGTAGTCATGATGTCGATGCTGGGAGTGGAGTAGTCATGGTAACGATGCTGGGAATGGAGTAGTCATGGTGACGATGCTGGGGGTGGAGTAGTCATGGTGACGATTCTGGGAGTGGAGTATTCATTCTTACGATGCTGGTAGTGGAGTAGTCATGGTGACGATCTTGGGAGGGAAGTAGTTATGGTGACGATACTGGGAGTAGAGTAGTCATGGTGACGCTGCAGAGAGTGGAGTAGTCACGGTGACGATGCTGAGAGTGGATAGTCATGGTGACGATGCTGGGAGTGGAGTAGTCATGGTGACGATGCTAAGAGTGGAGTAGTCATGGTGACGATGCTGAGAGTGGAGTAGTCATGGTGACGAAGCTGAGAGTGGAGTAGTCATGATGACGATGCTAAGAGTGGATAGTCATGGTGACGATGCTGGGAGTGGAGTAGTAATGGTGCCGATGCTGGGAGTGGAGTAGTCATGGTGACGATGCTGGGGGTAGAGTAGTCATGGTGACGATGCTGGGAGTGGAGTAGTCATAGTGACGATTCTGGGAGTGGAGTAGTCATGGTGACGATGCTGGGAGTGGAGTAGTCATGGTGACGATGCTGGGGGTGGAGTAGTCATGGTGATGATGCTGGGGGTAGAGTAGTCATGGTGACGTTGCTGGAAGGGGAGTAGTCATGGTGACGATGCTGGGAGGGGAGTAGTCATTGTGTCGATGCTGGGAGGGGAGTAGTCATGGTAACGATGCTGGGGGTAGAGTAGTCATTCTTACGATGCTGAGGGGGGAGTAGTCATAGTGACGATGCTCGGGGTGGAGTAGTTATGGCGACGATGCTGGGAGTGGAGTAGTCATAGTGACGATGGTGGGAGTGGAGTAGATATGGTGACGATGCTGGGAGTGGAGTAGTCATAGTGACGATGCTGGGGGTGGAGTAGTTATGGTGACGATGCTGGGAGTGGCGTAGTCATGGTGATGATGCTGGGAGTGGAGTAGTCATAGTGACGATGCTGGGGGTGGAGTAGTCATGGTGACGATGCTGGGAGTGGAGTAGTCATGGTGACGATCCTGCGAGTGGAGTAGTCATAGTGACAATGCTGAGAGTGGAGTAGTCATGGTGACGATGCTGGGAGTGGAGTAGTCATAGTGACGATGCTGAGAGTGGAGTAGTCATAGTGACGATGCTGGGGGCGGAGTAGTCATGGTGACGATGCTGGGAGTGGAGTAGTCTTGGTGACGATGCTGGGAGTGGAGTAGTCTTGGTGACGATGCTGGGAGTGGAGTAGTCATGGTGACGATGCTGGGAGTGGAGCAGTCATGGTGACGATGCTGGGAGTGGAGTAGTCATGGTGACGATGCTGGTAGTAGAGTAGTCATGGTGACGATAATGGGGGTGGAGTAGTCATGGTGACGATGCTGGGAGTGGAGTAGTCATGGTGACGATGCTGGGAGTGGAGTAGTCATAGTGACGATGCTGGGAGTGGAGTAGTCATGGTGACGATGCTGGGAGTGGAGTAGTCATTCTGACGATGCTGGGGGTAGAGTAGTCATGGTGATGATGCTAGTAGAAGAGTAGTCATGGTGACGATGCTGGTAGTAGAGTAGTCATGGTGACGATGCTAAGAGTAGAGTAGTCATGGTTACGATGCTAGGAGTGGAGTAGTCATGATGTCGATGCAGGGAGTGGAGTAGTCATGGTAACGATGCTGGGAATGGAGTAGTCATGGTGTCGATGCTGGGGGTGGAGTAGTCATGGTGACGATTCTGGGAGTGGAGTAGTCATTCTTACGATGCTGGTAGTGGAGTAGTCATGGTGACGATGCTGGGAGCGGAGTAGTTATGGTGACGATACTGGGAGTAGAGAAGTCATGGTGACGATGCAGAGAGTGGAGTAGTCATAGTGACGATGCTGAGAGTGGAGAAGTCATGGTGACGAAGCTGAGAGTGGAGTAGTCATGGTGACGATGCTAAGAGTGGATAGGCATGGTGACGATGCTGAGAGTGGATAGTCGTGGTGACGATGCTGGGAGTAGAGTAGTCATGGTGACGATGCTAAGAGTGTAGTAGTCATGTTGACGATGCTGAGAGTGGAGAAGTCATGGTGACGAAGCTGAGAGTGGAGTAGTCAATATGACGATGCAAAGAGTGGATAGTCATGGTGACGATGCTGGGAGTTGAGTAGTAATGGTGCCGATGCTGGGAGTGGAGTAGTCATGGTGACGATGCTGAGAGTGGAGAAGTCATGGTGACGAAGCTGAGAGTGGAGTAGTCATTGTGACGATGCTAAGAGTGGATAGCCATGGTGACGATGCTGGTAGTGGAGTAGTCATGGTGACGATGCTGGGAGTGGAGTAGTCATGGTGACGATGCTGGGGGTGGAGCAGTCATGGTGACAATGCTGGGAGTGGAGTAGTCATAGTGACGATTTTGGGAGTGGAGTAGTCATGGTGACGATGCTGGGAATGGAGTAGTCATGGTAACGATGCTGGGGGTAGAGTAGTCATTCTTACGATGCTGGGAGTGGAGTAGTCATGGTGACGATGCTGGGGGTGGAGCAGTCATGGTGACAATGCTGGGAGTGGAGTAGTCATAGTGACGATTTTGGGAGTGGAGTAGTCATGATGACGATGCTGGGAATGGAGTAGTCATGGTAACGATGCTGGGGGTAGAGTAGTCATTCTTACGATGCTGGGAGGGGAATAGTCATAGTGACGATGCTGGGGGTGGAGTAGTTATGGTGACGATGCTAGGAGTGGAGTAGTCATTGTGACGATGCTGGGAGTGGAGTAGTTATGGTGACGATGCTGGGAGTGGAGTAGTCATAGTGACGATGCTGGGAGTGGAGTAGTCATAGTGACGATGCTGGGGGTGGAGTTGTCATGGTGACGATGCTGGTAGTAGAGTAGTCATGGTGACGATAATGGGAGTGGAGAAGTCATGGTGACGATGCTGGGAGTGGAGTAGTCATGGTGACGATGCTGGGAGTGGAGTAGTCATTCTGACGATGCTGGGGGTAGAGTAGTCATGGTGATGATGCTGGTAGTAGAGTAGTCATGGTGACGATGCTGCTAGTAGAGTAGTCATGGTGACGATGCTAAGAGTAGAGTAGTCATGGTGACGAAGCTAGGAGTGAAGTAGTCATGATGTCGATGCTGGGAGTGGAGTAGTCATGGTAACGATGGTGGGAGTTGAGTAGTCATGGTGACGATGCTGGGGGTGGAGTAGTCATGGTGACGATTCTGGGAGTGGAGTAGTCATTCTTACGATGCTTTTAGTGGAGTAGTCATGGTGACGATGCTGGGAGGGGAGTAGTTATGGTGACGATACTGGTAGTAGAGTAGTCATGGTGACGATGCATAGAGTGGAGTAGTCATGGTGACGATGCTGAGAGTGGATAGTCATGGTGACGATGCTGGGAGTGGAGTAGTCATGGTGACGATGCTAAGAGTGGAGTAATCATGGTGACGATGCTGAGAGTGGAGTAGACATGGTGACGAAGCAGAGAGTGGAGTAGTCATGATGACGATGCTAAGAGTGGATAGTCATGGTGACGATGCTGGGAGTGGAGTAGTCATGGTGCCGATCCTGGGAGTGGAGTAGTCATGGTGACGATGCTGAGAGGGGAGTAGTCATGGTGACGAAGCTGAGAGTGGAGTAGTCATGGTGACTATGCTAAGAGTGGATAGGCATGGTGACGATGCTGGGAGTGGAGTAGTCATGGTGACGATGCTGGAAGTGGAGTAGACATGGTGACGATGCTGGGGGTGGAGTAGGCATGGTGACGATGCTGGGAGTGGAATAGTCATGGTGACGATGCTAGGGGTGGAGTAGTCATGGTGACGATGCTGGGAGTGGAGTAGTCATAGTGACGATTCTGGGAGTGGAGTAGTCATGGTGACGATGCTGGGAGTGGAGTAGTCAAGGTGGCGATGCTGGAGGTGGAGTAGTCATGGTGATGATGCTGAGGGTAGAGTAGTCATGGTGACGTTGCTGGGAGGGGAGTAGTCATGGTGACGATGCTGGGGGTAGAGTAGTCATGGTGACGTTGCTGGGAGGGGAGTAGTCATGGTGACGATGCTGGGAGTGGAGTAGTCATGGTAACGATGCTGGGGGTAGAGTAGTCATTCTTACGATGCTGGGAGGGGAGTAGTCATAGTGACGATGCTGGGGGTAGAGTAGTTATGGTGACGATGCTGGGAGTGGAGTAGTCATGGTGACGATGCTGGGAGTTGAGTAGTTATGGCGATGATGCTGGGAGTGGAGTAGTCATGGTGATGATGCTGGGAGTGGAGTAGTCATAGTGACGATGCTGGGGGTGGAGTAGTTATGGTGACGATGCTGGGAGTGGCATAGTCATGGTGATGATGCTGGGAGTGGAGTAGTCATAGAGACGATGCTGGGGGTGGAGTAGTCATGGTGACGATACTGGGAGTGGAGTAGTCATATTGACGATGCTGGGATTGGAGTAGTCATAGTGACGATGCTGGGGGTGAATTAGTCATGGTGACGGTGCTGAGAGTCGAGTAGTCATGGTGACGATGCTGGGAGTGGAGTAGTCATAGTGACGATGCTGGGAGTGGAGTAGTCATAGTGACGATGCTGGGGGTGGAGTAGTCATAGTGACGATGCTGGGGGTGGAGTAGTCATGGTGACGATGCTGAGATTGGAGTAGTTATGGTGACGATGCTGGGAGTGGAGTAGTCATAGTGACGACACTGGGAGTGGAGTGATCATAGTTACGATGCTGGGGGTGGAGTAGTCATGGTGACGATGCTGGGAGTGGAGTAGTCATTGTGACGATGCTGGGAGTGGAATAGTCATGGTTACGATGCTGGGGGTGGAGTAGTCATGGTGACGATGCTGGGAGTGGAGTAGTCATGGTGACGATGCTGGGAGTGGAGTAGTCATGGTGACGATGCTGGTAGTAGAGTATTCATGGTGACGATGATGGGGGTGGAGTAGTCATGGTGACGATGCTGGGAGTGGAGTAGTCATGGTGACGATGCTGGGAGTGGAGTAGTCATGGTAACGATACTGGGAGTGGAGTAGTCATGGTGACGATGCTGGGAGTGGAGTAGTCATTCTGACGATGCTGGGGGTAGAGTAGTCATGGTGACGATGCTGCTAGTAGAGTAGTCATGGTGACGATGCTAAGAGTAGAGTAGCCATTGTGACGATGCTGAGAGTGGAGTAGTCATGATGTCGATGCTGGGAGTGGAGTAGTCATGGTAACGATGCTGGGAATGGAGTAGTCATGGTGACGATGCTGGGGGTGGAGTAGTCATGGTGACGATTCTGGGAGTGGAGTATTCATTCTTACGATGCTGGTAGTGGAGTAGTCATGGTGACGATCTTGGGAGGGAAGTAGTTATGGTGACGATACTGGGAGTAGATTAGTCATGGTGACGCTGCAGAGAGTGGAGTAGTCACGGTGACGATGCTGAGAGTGGATAGTCATGGTGACGATGCTGGGAGTGGAGTAGTCATAGTGACGATGCTAAGAGTGGAGTAGTCATGGTGACGATGCTGAGAGTAGAGTAGTCATGGTGACGAAGCTGAGAGTGGAGTAGTCATGATGACGATGCTAAGAGTGGATAGTCATGGTGACGATGCTGGGAGTGGAGTAGCAATGGTGCCGATGCTGGGAGTGGAGTAGTCATGGTGACGATGCTGGGGGTAGAGTAGTCATGGTGACGATGCTGGGAGTGGAGTAGTCATAGTGACCGTTCTGGGAGTGGAGTAGTCATGGTGACGATGCTGGGAGTGGAGTAGTCATGGTGACGATGCTGGGGGTGGAGTAGTCATGGTGATGATGCTGGGGGTAGAGTAGTCATGGTGACGTTGCTGGAAGGGGAGTAGTCATGGTGACGATGCTGGGAGGGGAGTAGTCATTGTGTCGATGCTGGGAGGGGAGTAGTCATGGTAACGATGCTGGGGGTAGAGTAGTCATTCTTACGATGCTGGGAGGGGAGTAGTCATAGTGACGATGCTCGGGGTGGAGTAGTTATGGCGACGATGCTGGGAGTGGAGTAGTCATAGTGACGATGGTGGGAGTGGAGTAGATATGGTGACGATGCTGGGAGTGGAGTAGTCATAGTGACGATGCTGGGGGTGGAGTAGTTATGGTGACGATGCTGGGAGTGGCGTAGTCATGGTGATGATGCTGGGAGTGGAGTAGTCATAGTGACGATGCTGGGGGTGGAGTAGTCATGGTGACGATGCTGGGAGTGGAGTAGTCATGGTGACGATCCTGCGAGTGGAGTAGTCATAGTGACAATGCTGAGAGTGGAGTAGTCATGGTGACGATGCTGGGAGTGGAGTAGTCATAGTGACGATGCTGAGAGTGGAGTAGTCATAGTGACGATGCTGGGGGCGGAGTAGTCATGGTGACGATGCTGGGAGTGGAGTAGTCTTGGTGACGATGCTGGGAGTGGAGTAGTCTTGGTGACGATGCTGGGAGTGGAGTAGTCATGGTGACGATGCTGGGAGTGGAGCAGTCATGGTGACGATGCTGGGAGTGGAGTAGTCATGGTGACGATGCTGGTAGTAGAGTAGTCATGGTGACGATAATGGGGGTGGAGTAGTCATGGTGACGATGCTGGGAGTGGAGTAGTCATGGTGACGATGCTGGGAGTGGAGTAGTCATAGTGACGATGCTGGGAGTGGAGTAGTCATGGTGACGATGCTAGGAGTGGAGTAGTCATTCTGACGATGCTGAGGGTAGAGTAGTCATGGTGATGATGCTAGTAGAAGAGTAGTCATGGTGACGATGCTGGTAGTAGAGTAGTCATGGTGACGATGCTAAGAGTAGAGTAGTCATGGTTACGATGCTAGGAGTGGAGTAGTCATGATGTCGATGCAGGGAGTGGAGTAGTCATGGTAACGATGCTGGGAATGGAGTAGTCATGGTGTCGATGCTGGGGGTGGAGTAGTCATGGTGACGATTCTGGGAGTGGAGTAGTCATTCTTACGATGCTGGTAGTGGAGTAGTCATGGTGACGATGCTGGGAGCGGAGTAGTTATGGTGACGATACTGGGAGTAGAGAAGTCATGGTGACGATGCAGAGAGTGGAGTAGTCATAGTGACGATGCTGAGAGTGGAGAAGTCATGGTGACGAAGCTGAGAGTGGAGTAGTCATGGTGACGATGCTAAGAGTGGATAGGCATGGTGACGATGCTGAGAGTGGATAGTCGTGGTGACGATACTGGGAGTAGAGTAGTCATGGTGACGATGCTAAGAGTGTAGTAGTCATGTTGACGATGCTGAGAGTGGAGTAGTCATGGTGACGAAGCTGAGAGTGGAGTAGTCAATATGACGATGCAAAGAGTGGATAGTCATGGTGACGATGCTGGGAGTTGAGTAGTAATGGTGCCGATGCTGGGAGTGGAGTAGTCATGGTGACGATGCTGAGAGTGGAGAAGTCATGGTGACGAAGCTGAGAGTGGAATAGTCATTGTGACGATGCTAAGAGTGGATAGCCATGGTGACGATGCTGGTAGTGGAGTAGTCATGGTGACGATGCTGGGAGTGGAGTAGTCATGGTGACGATGCTGGGGGTGGAGCAGTCATGGTGACAATGCTGGGAGTGGAGTAGTCATAGTGACGATTTTGGGAGTGGAGTAGTCATGGTGACGATGCTGGGAATGGAGTAGTCATGGTAACGATGCTGGGGGTAGAGTAGTCATTCTTACGATGCTGGGAGGGGAGTAGTCATAGTGACGATGCTGGGGGTGGAGTAGTTATGGTGACGATGCTAGGAGTGGAGTAGTCATTGTGACGATGCTGGGAGTGGAGTAGTAATGGTGACGATGCTGGGGGTGGAGCAGTCATGGTGACAATGCTGGGAGTGGAGTAGTCATAGTGACGATTTTGGGAGTGGAGTAGTCATGATGACGATGCTGGGAATGGAGTAGTCATGGTAACGATGCTGGGGGTAGAGTAGTCATTCTTACGATGCTGGGAGGGGAGTAGTCATAGTGACGATGCTGGGGGTGGAGTAGTTATGGTGACGATGCTAGGAGTGGAGTAGTCATTGTGACGATGCTGGGAGTGGAGTAGTTATGGTGACGATGCTGGGAGTGGAGTAGTCATAGTGACGATGCTGGGAGTGGAGTAGTCATAGTGACGATGCTGGGGGTGGAGTTGTCATGGTGACGATGCTGGTAGTAGAGTAGTCATGGTGACGATAATGGGAGTGGAGAAGTCATGGTGACGATGCTGGGAGTGGAGTAGTCATGGTGACGATGCTGGGAGTGGAGTAGTCATTCTGACGATGCTGGGGGTAGAGTAGTCATGGTGATGATGCTGGTAGTAGAGTAGTCATGGTGACGATGCTGCTAGTAGAGTAGTCATGGTGACGATGCTAAGAGTAGAGTAGTCATGGTGACGAAGCTAGGAGTGAAGTAGTCATGATGTCGATACTGGGAGTGGAGTAGTCATGGTAACGATGGTGGGAGTTGAGTAGTCATGGTGACGATGCTGGGGGTGGAGTAGTCATGGTGACGATTCTGGGAGTGGAGTAGTCATTCTTACGATGCTTTTAGTGGAGTAGTCATGGTGACGATGCTGGGAGGGGAGTAGTTATGGTGACGATACTGGTAGTAGAGTAGTCATGGTGACGATGCATAGAGTGGAGTAGTCATGGTGACGATGCTGAGAGTGGATAGTCATGGTGACGATGCTGGGAGTGGAGTAGTCATGGTGACGATGCTAAGAGTGGAGTAATCATGGTGACGATGCTGAGAGTGGAGTAGACATGGTGACGAAGCAGAGAGTGGAGTAGTCATGATGACGATGCTAAGAGTGGATAGTCATGGTGACGATGCTGGGAGTGGAGTAGTCATGGTGCCGATCCTGGGAGTGGAGTAGTCATGGTGACGATGCTGAGAGGGGAGTAGTCATGGTGACGAAGCTGAGAGTGGAGTAGTCATGGTGACTATGCTAAGAGTGGATAGGCATGGTGACGATGCTGGGAGTGGAGTAGTCATGGTGACGATGCTGGAAGTGGAGTAGACATGGTGACGATGCTGGGGGTGGAGTAGGCATGGTGACGATGCTGGGAGTGGAATAGTCATGGTGACGATGCTAGGGGTGGAGTAGTCATGGTGACGATGCTGGGAGTGGAGTAGTCATAGTGACGATTCTGGGAGTGGAGTAGTCATGGTGACGATGCTGGGAGTGGAGTAGTCAAGGTGACGATGCTGGAGGTGGAGTAGTCATGGTGATGATGCTGAGGGTAGAGTAGTCATGGTGACGTTGCTGGGAGGGGAGTAGTCATGGTGACGATGCTGGGGGTAGAGTAGTCATGGTGACGTTGCTGGGAGGGGAGTAGTCATGGTGACGATGCTGGGAGTGGAGTAGTCATGGTAACGATGCTGGGGGTAGAGTAGTCATTCTTACGATGCTGGGAGGGGAGTAGTCATAGTGACGATGCTGGGGGTACAGTAGTTATGGTGACGATGCTGGGAGTGGAGTAGTCATGGTGACGATGCTGGGAGTTGAGTAGTTATGGTGATGATGCTGGGAGTGGAGTAGTCATGGTGATGATGCTGGGAGTGGAGTAGTCATAGTGACGATGCTGGGGGTGGAGTAGTTATGGTGACGATGCTGGGAGTGGCGTAGTCATGGTGATGATGCTGGGAGTGGAGTAGTCATAGAGACGATGCTGGGGGTGGAGTAGTCATGGTGACGATACTGGGAGTGGAGTAGTCATATTGACGATGCTGGGATTGGAGTAGTCATAGTGACGATGCTGGGGGTGAATTAGTCATGGTGACGGTGCTGAGAGTCGAGTAGTCATGGTGACGATGCTGGGAGTGGAGTAGTCATAGTGACGATGCTGGGAGTGGAGTAGTCATAGTGACGATGCTGGGGGTGGAGTAGTCATGGTGACGATGCTGGGAGTGGAGTAGTCATGGTGACGATGCTGGGAGTGGAATAGTCATGGTTACGATGCTGGGGGTGGAGTAGTCATGGTGACGATGCTGGAAGTGGAGTAGTCATGGTTACGATGCTGGGAGTGGAGTAGTCATGGTGACGATGCTGGTAGTAGAGTAGTCATGGTGACGATAATGGGGGTGGAGTAGTCATGGTGACGATGCTGGGAATGCAGTAGTCATGGTGACGATGCTGGGAGTGGAGTAGTCATGGTGACGATACTGGGAGTGGAGTAGTCATGGTGACGATGCTGGGAGTGGAGTAGTCATTCTGACGATGCTGGGGGTAGAGTAGTCATGGTGACGATGCTAAGAGTAGAGTAGTCATTGTGACGATGCTAGGAGTGGAGTAGTCATGATGTCGATGCTGGGATTGGAGTAGTCATGGTAACGATGCTGGGAATGGAGTAGTCATGGTGACGATGCTGGGGGTGGAGTAGTCATGGTGACGATTCTGGGAGTGGAGTAGTCATTTGTACGATGCTGGTAGTGGAGTAGTCATGGTGACGATGCTGGGAGGGGAGTAGTTATAGAGACGATACTGGGAGTAGAGTAGTCATGGTGACGATGCAGAGAGTGGAGTAGTCATAGTGACGATGCTGAGAGTGGATAGTCATGGTGACGATGCTGGGAGTGGAGTAGTCATGGTGACGATGCTAAGAGTGGAGTAGTCATGGTGACGATGCTGAGAGTGGAGTAGTCATTCTGACGATGCTGGAGGTAGAGTAGTCGTGGTGATGATGCTGGTAGTAGAGTAGTCATGGTGACGATGCTGCTAGTAGAGTAGTCATGGTGACGATGCTGGGAGTAGAGTAGTCATTGTGACGATGCTAGGAGTGGAGTAGTCATGATGTCGATGCTGGGAATGGAGTAGTCATGGTAACGATGCTGGGAATGGAGTAGTCATGGTGACGATGCTGGGGGTGGAGTAATCATGGTGACGATTCTGGGAGTGGAGTAGTCATTCGTACGATGCTGGTAGTGGAGTAGTCATGGTGACGATGCTGGGAGGGGAGTAGATATAGAGACGATACTGGGAGTAGAGTAGTCATGGTGACGATGCAGAGAGTGGAGTAGTCATGGTGACGATGCTGAGAGTGGATAGTCATGGTGACGATGCTGAGAGTGGAGTAGTCATGGTGACGATGCTAAGAGTGGAGTAGTCATGGTGACGATGCTGAGAGTGGAGTAGTCATGGTGACGAAGCTGAGAGTGGAGTAGTCATGATGACGATGCTAAGAGTGGATAGTCATGGTGACAATGCTGGGAGTGGAGTAGCAATGGTGCCGATGCTGGGAGTGGAGTAGTCATGGTGACGATGCTGAGAGTGGAGAAGTCATGGTGACGAAGCTGAGAGTGGAGTAGTCATGGTGACGATGCTAAGAGTGGATAGGCATGGTGACGATGCTGGGAGTGGAGTAGTCATGGTGACGATGCGGGGAGTGGAGTAGTCATGGTGATGATGCTGGGGGTGGAGTAGCCATGGTGACGATGCTGGGAGTAGAATAGTCATGGTGACGATGCTGGGGGTGGAGTAGTCATGGTGACGATGCTGGGAGTGGAGTAGTCATAGTGACGATTCTGGGAGTGGAGTAGTCATGGTGACGATGCTGGGAATGGAGTAGTCATGGTGACGATGCTGGGGGTGGAGTAGTCATGGTTACGTT
Organism: Procambarus clarkii; assembly: GCF_040958095.1. Lineage (NCBI taxonomy): Eukaryota > Metazoa > Arthropoda > Malacostraca > Decapoda > Cambaridae > Procambarus > Procambarus clarkii. Next base: position 6,554 of record NW_027190256.1, on the reverse strand, counting down.
GCTGGGAGGGGAGTAGTTATGGTGACGATGCTGGGAGGGGAGTAGTCATGGTGACGATGCTGGGAGGGGAGTAGTCATGGTAACGATGCAGGGGGTAGAGTAGTCATTCTTGCGATGCTGGGGGTGGAGTAGTCATGGTGACGATGATGGGAGTGGAGTAGTCATAGTGACGATTCTGGGAGTGGAGTAGTTATGGTGACGATGCTGGGAGTGGAGTAGTCATGGTGATGATGCTGGGAGTGGAGTAGTCATAGTGACGATGCTGGGGGTGGAGTAGTCATGGTGACGATGCTGGGAGTGGAGTAGTCATAGTGACGATCCTGGGAGTGGAGTAGTCATGGTGACGATGCTGGGGCGGGAGTAGTCATGGTGACGATGCTGAGAGTGGAGTAGTCATGGTGACGATGCTGGGAGTGGAGTAGTCATAGTGACGATGCTGGGAGTGGAGTAGGAGTAGTCATAGTGACGATGCTGAGAGTGGAGTAGTCATGGTGACGATGCTGGGAGTGGAGTAGTCATAGTGACGATGCTGGGAGTGGAGTAGTCATAGTGACGATGCTGGCGGTGGAGTAGTCATGGAGACGATGCTGGGAGTGGAGTAGTCATGGTGACGATGCTGGGAGTGGAATAGTCATGGTGACGATGCTGGGGGTGGAGTAGTCAGGTGAAGATGCTGGGAGTGGAGTAGTCATGGTGACGATGCTGGGAGTGGAGTTGTCATGGTGACGATGCTGGTAGTAGAGTTGTCATGGTGACGATAATGGGGGTGGAGTAGTCATGGTGACGAGGCTGGGAGTGGAGTAGTCATGGTGACGATGCTGGGAGTGGAGTAGTCATGGTGACGATGCTGGGAGTGGAGTAGTCATGGTGACGATGCTGGGAGTGGGGTAGTCATTCTGACGATGCTGGGGGTAGAGTAGTCATGGTGATGATGCTGGTAGAAGAGTAGTCATGGTGACGATGCTGGTAGTAGAGTAGTCATGGTGCCGATGCTAAGAGTAGAGTAGTCATGGTTACGATGCTAGGAGTGGAGTAGTCATGATGTCGATGCTGGGAGTGCAGTAGTCATGGAAACGATGCTGGGAGTGGAGTAGTCATGGTGACGATGCTGGGGGTGGAGTAGTCATGGTGACGATTCTGGGAGGGGAGTAGTTATGATGACGATACTGGGAGTAGAGTAGTCATGGTGACGATGCAGAGAGTGGAGAAGTCATGGTGACGATGCTGAGAGTGGAGTAGTCATGGTAACGAAGCTGTAAGCGGAGTAGTCATGATGACGATGCTAAGAGTGGATATTCATGGTGACGATGCTGGGAGTGGAGTACTAATGGTGCCGATGCTGGGAGTGGAGTAGTCATGGTGACGATGCTGAGAGTGGAGTAGTCATGGTGACGAAGCTGAGAGTGGAGTAGTCATGGTGACGATGCTAAGAGTGGATAGGCATGGTGACGATGCTGGGAGTGGAGTAGTCATGGTGACGATGCTGGGGGTGGAGTAGTTATGGTGACGATGCTGGGAGTGGAGTAGTCATGGTGATGATGCTGGGAGTGGAGTAGTCATAGTGACGATGCTGGGGGTGGAGAAGTCATGGTGACGATGCTGGGAGTGGAGTAGTCATGGTGATGATGCTGGGAGTGGAGTAGTCATAGTGACGATGCTGGGGGTGGAGTAGTTATGGTGACGATGCTGGGAGTGGAGTAGTCATGGTGACGATGCTGGGAGTGGAGTAGTCATAGTGACGATGCTGGGGGTGGAGTAGTCATGGTGACGACGCTGGGAGTGGAGTAGTCATGGTGACGATCCTGGGAGTGGAGTAGTCATAGTGACGATGCTGAGAGTGGAGTAGTCATGGTGACTATGCTGGGAGTGGAGTAGTCATAGTGACGATGCTGGGTGTGGAGTAGTCATAATGACGATGCTGGGGGCGGAGTTGTCATGGTGACGATGCTGGGAGTGGAGTAGTCTTGGTGACGATGCTGGGAGTGGAGTAGTCTTGGTGACGATGCTGGGAGTGGAGTAGTCATGGTGACGATGCTGGGAGTGGAGTAGTCATGGTGACGATGCTGGGAGTGGAGTAGTCATGGTGACGATGCTGGTTGTAGAGTAGTCATGGTGACGATAATGGGGGTGGAGTAGTCATGGTGACGATGCTGGGAGTGGAGTAGTCATGGTGACGATGCTGGGAGTGGAGTAGTCATGGTGACGATGCTGGGAGTGGAGTAGTCATGGTAACGATGCTGGGAGTGGAGTAGTCATTCTGACGATGCTGGGGGTAGAGTAGTCATGGTGATGATGCTGGTAGAAGAGTAGTCATGGTGACGATGCTGGTAGAAGAGTAGTCATGGTGACGATGCTGGTAGTAGAGTAGTCATGGTGACGATGCTAAGAGTAGAGTAGTCATGGTTACGATGCTAGGAGTGGAGTAATCATGATGTCGATGCTGGGAGTGGAGTAGTCATGGTAACGATGCTTTGAATGGAGTAGTCATGGGGACGATGCTGGGGGTGGAGTAGTCATGGTGACGATTCTGGGAGTGGAGTAGTCATTCTTACGATGCTTGTAGTGGAGTAGTCATGGTGACGATGCTGGGAGGGGAGTAGTTATGGTGACGATACTGGGAGTAGAGAAGTCATGGTGACGATGCAGAGAGTGGAGTAGTCATGGTGACGATGCTGAGAGTGGATAGTCGTGGTGACGATGCTGGGAGTGGAGTAGTCATGGTGACGATGCTAAGAGTGGAGTAGTCATGGTGACGATGCTGAGAGTGGAGTAGTCATGGTGACGAAGCTGAGAGTGGAGTAGTCAATATGACGATGCAATGAGTGGATAGTCATGGTGACGATGCTGGGAGTGGAGTAGTAATGGTGCCGATGCTGGGAGTGGAGTAGTCATGGTGACGATGCTGAGAGTGGAGAAGTCATGGTGACGAAGCTGAGAGTGGAGTAGTCATTGTGATGATGCTAAGAGTGGATAGGCATGGTGACGATGCTGGGAGTGGAGTAGTCATGGTGACGATGCTGGGAGTGGAGTAGTCATGGTGACGATGCTGGGGGTGGAGTAGTCATGTTGACGATGCTGGGAGTGGAATAGTCATGGTGACGATGCTGGGAGTGGAGTAGTCATAGTGACGATTTCGGGAGTGGAATAGTCATGGTGACGATGCTGGGAATGGAGTAGTCATGGTGACGATGCTGGGGGTGGAGTAGTCATGGTGACGTTGCTGGGAGGGGAGTAGTCATGGTGACGATGCTGGGAGGGGAGTAGTCATGGTGACGATGCTGGGAGGGGAGTAGTCATGGTAACGATGCTGGGGGTAGAGTAGTCATTCTTACGATGCTGGGAGGGGAGTAGTCATAGTGACGATTCTGGGGGTGGAGTAGTTATGGTGACGATGCTAGGAGTGGAGTAGTCATGGTGACGATGCTGGGAGTGGAGTAGTTATGGTGACGATGCTGGGAGTGGAGTAGTCATAGTGACGATGCTGGGAGTGGAGTAGTCATAGTGACGATGCTGGGGGTGGAGTAGTCATGGTGACGATGCTGGGAGTGGAGTAGACATGGTGACGATGCTGGGAGCGGAGTAGTCATTCTGACGATGCTGGGGGTAGAGTAGTCATGGTGATGATGCTGGTAGTAGAGTAGTCATGGTGACGATGCTGCTAGTAGAGTAGTCATGGTGACGATGCTAAGAGTAGAGTAGTCATGGTGACGATGCTAGGAGTGGAGTAGTCATGATGTCGATGCTGGGAGTGGAGTAGTCATGGTAACGATGGTGGGAGTTGAGTAGTCATGGTGACGATGCTGGGGGTGGAGTAGTCATGGTGACGATTCTGGGAGTGGAGTAGTCATTCTTACGATGCTGGTAGTGGAGTAGTCATGGTGACGATGCTGGGAGGGGAGTAGTTATGGTAACGATACTGGGAGTAGAGTAGTCATGGTGACGATGCAGAGAGTGGAGTAGTCATGGTGACGATGCTGAGAGTGGATAGTCATGGTGACGATGCTGGGAGTGGAGTAGTCATGGTGACGATGCTAAGAGTGGAGTAGTCATGGTGACGATGCTGAGAGTGGAGTAGACATGGTGATGAAGCTGAGAGTGGAGTAGTCATGATGACGATGCTAAGAGTGGAGTAGTCATGGTGCCGATCCTGGGAGTGGAGTAGTCATGGTGACGATGCTGAGAGGGGAGTAGTCATGGTGACGAAGCTGAGAGTGGAGTAGTCATGATGACTATGCTAAGAGTGGATAGGCATGGTGACGATGCTGGGAGTGGAGTAGTCATGGTGACGATGCTGGAAGTGGAGTAGACATGGTGACGATGCTGGGGGTGGAGTAGTCATGGTGACGATGCTGGGAGTGGAATAGTCATGGTGACGATGCTAGGGGTGGAGTAGTCATGGTGACGATGCTGGGAGTGGAGTAGTCATAGTGACGATTCTGGGAGTGGAGTAGTCATGGTGACGATGCTGGGAGTGGAGTAGTCATGGTGACGATGCTGGTGGTGGAGTAGTCATGGTGATGATGCTGAGGGTAGAGTAGTCATGGTGACGTTGCTGGGAGGGGAGTAGTCATGGTGACGATGCTGGGGGTAGAGTAGTCATGGTGACGTTGCTGGGAGGGGAGTAGTCATGGTGACGATGCTGGGAGTGGAGTAGTCATGGTAACGATGCTAAGGGTAGAGTAGTCATTCTTACGATGCTGGGAGGGGAGTAGTCATAGTGACGATGCTGGGGGTGGAGTAGTTATGGTGACGATGCTGGGAGTGGAGTAGTCATGGTGACGATGCTGGGAGTTGAGTAGTTATGGTGATGATGCTGGGAGTGGAGTAGTCATGGTGATGATGCTGGGAGTGGAGTAGTCATAGTGACGATGCTGGGGGTGGAGTAGTTATGGTGACGATGCTGGGAGTGGCGAAGTCATGGTGATGATGCTGGGAGTGGAGTAGTCATAGAGACGATGCTGGGGGTGGAGTAGTCATGGTGACGATACTGGGAGTGGAGTAGTCATATTGACGATGCTGGGATTGGAGTAGTCATAGTGACGATGCTGGGGGTGAATTAGTCATGGTGACGATGCTGAGAGTCGAGTAGTCATGGTGACGATGCTGGGAGTGGAGTAGTTATAGTGACGATGCTGGGAGTGGAGTAGTCATAGTGACGATGCTGGGGGTGGAGTAGTCATGGTGACGATGCTGGGAGTGGAGTAGTCATGGTGACGATGCTGGGAGTGGAATAGTCATGGTTACGATGCTGGGGGTGGAGTAGTCATGGTGACGATGCTGGGAGTGGAGTAGTCATGGTTACGATGCTGGGAGTGGAGTAGTCATGGTGACGATGCTGGTAGTAGAGTAGTCATGGTGACGATAATGGGGGTGGAGTAGTCATGGTGACGATGCTGGTAGTAGAGTAGTCATGGTGACGATAATGGGGGTGGAGTAGTCATGGTGACGATGCTGGGAATGGAGTAGTCATGGTGACGATGCTGGGAGTGGAGTAGTCATGGTGACGATACTGGGAGTGGAGTAGTCATGGTGACGATGCTGGGAGTGGAGTAGTCATTCTGACGATGCTGGGGGTAGAGTAGTCGTGGTGATGATGCTGGTAGTAGAGTAGTCATGGTGACGATGCTGCTAGTAGAGTAGTCATGGTGACGATGCTAAGAGTAGAGTAGTCATTGTGACGATGCTAGGAGTGGAGTAGTCATGATGTCGATGCTGGGAGTGGAGTAGTCATGGTAACGATGCTGGGAATGGAGTAGTAATGGTGACGATGCTGGGGGTGGAGTAGTCATGGTGACGATTCTGGGAGTGGAGTAGTCATTCGTACGATGCTGGTAGTGGAGTAGTCATGGTTACGATGCTGGGAGTGGAGTAGTCATAGAGACGATGCTGGGGGTGGAGTAGTCATGGTGACGATGCTGGGAGTGGAGTAGTCATAGTGACGATGCTGGGGTGGAGTAGTCATGGTGACGATGCTGAGATTGGAGTAGTTATGGTGACGATGCTGGGAGTGGAGTAGTCATAGTGACGATACTGGGAGTGGAGTGGTCATAGTTACGATCCTGGGGGTGGAGTAGTCATGGTGACGATGCTGGGAGTGGAGTAGTCATTGTTACGATGCTGGGAGTGGAATAGTCATGGTTACGATGCTGGGGGTGGAGTAGTCATTGTTACGATGCTGGGAGTGGAATAGTCATGGTTACGATGCTGGGGGTGGAGTAGTCATGGTGACGATGCTGAGAGTGGAGTAGTCATGGTGACGAAGCTGAGAGTGGAGTAGTCATGGTGACGATGCTGGGAGTGGAGTAGTCATGGTGACGATGCTGGGAGTGGAGTAGTCATTCTGACGATGCTGGGGGTAGAGTAGTCATGGTGACGATGCTGCTAGTAGAGTAGTCATGGTGACGATGCTAAGAGTAGGGTAGCCATTGTGACGATGCTGAGAGTGGAGTAGTCATGATGTCGATGCTGGGAGTGGAGTAGTCATGGTAACGATGCTGGGAATGGAGTAGTCATGGTGACGATGCTGGGGGTGGAGTAGTCATGGTGACGATTCT